>NC_056740.1:230661703-230705522 GCF_019279795.1 Protopterus annectens
CAAACACCCTAATACTGGGTGATTTCAATTACCCTGCCATTAACTGGGAAAACTTCTCGTGTACCAACACCTTTGCCCAACGGTTCCTGGAAATCATAAATTCCAATGCCCTGGATCAGCTAATCCTTAGTTCCACCAGGGGCTCCAGTATCCTAGACCTGGTCATTACCAACATGGGAAATCGATGCTCCACACCTGTGGTCACCCCCTTGTTGGTCAGGTCTGACCATAAGCTAATCACCCTTGGCATCCACATCCCACCCCCACCCCCCAGTAAGGAAACCTCTGTAAAAAAAACTTTTCCAAAGCCAACTTCATGCTAATCAAGTCAGAAGTGACAAACTGCATGACACCCATACACAGGAACTGAATGTTCAGCTGCTGAATCCTACGCTAAGGCACTGTACAAGCACATCCACTCGTGCATAAATCGTGCCATCCCCAATAGAACCAAGATGCTCTCCTCCAAAAAAAGGAAGCCAATCTGGTGGTCGCATGCCATAAACAAACTTTACAAGAAAAGGAAGAAACTGTTGCAGAAAAGAGGAAAATCCCAGGATGCAAAAAACTCCCTTACCAGCCTCAGTAAGAAGCTGAGATCCCTCATAAAATTCTCCAAAGCAAGTTACGAAAATAAAATTGCCAAAGATTCCAAAGACACCCACACGGCATTCTATAGCTATGTCAAGAATCTAAATGGCAATGCTCAGATCTACAGAATGGCATTAAATATACTCATCCCAAGGATATTCCCAATATCCTGTAGATTGATTCAGTGCAAACTCCCCCCCCCGTCACCCCTAAAGGACCCATCTTAATACCAAAAGATTGCCAAATTCTGGTAGTAATGGCCGCACAGGTAAAAAACGCAGTCTCCAAAGCTAAGAATACAGCATCCGTGGGACCAGACGACATCCCAGGCTGTGTACTACATGAACTACAAAATGAACTGGCACCTCACCTAAGTGTCATGTTTAATCATAGCCTCACCTCAGGCTTCGTGCCCACTGAGTGGTGCACAGCTACAATTATCCCACTCCACAAGGCGGGATCCACCTTGGATCCTGGGAACTACCACCCCATCAGTCTGATGAGCCTAATCTGCAAGGCCATGGAACATATTATCATGGAACTCATAAACAAAGACATTGGCAACCTTCAAACACTGGACCCCATGCAGTTTGGGTTTGTGAAGGGCCAATCTTGTCTCCTGAACCTGATTGACTTCTTTGAATCAGTCTCCAGAGCCATGGACAAGGGTATAATGGTCCACACAGCCTATCTGGACCTTGCCAAGGCCTTCGACACCATCCCCCACTCTGGAATCATAGATAAACTTACTAAGCTGGGCATTAATCCTTACACCACTCGATGGGTTGCCAACTGGCTTACTGACTGAACCCACACTGTAAAAGTAGCCGACTCCAAATCCAGCTCCAGATAAGTGACAAGTGGAGTACCTCAGGGTTCAGTCCTGGAACCGCTCTTGTTTGGCATCTACTTCTCTGAAGTACAGGCCAACACTATGGGACTCTGGCTAACAAAGTTTACAGATGACTGCAAACTGGGAGCCATTACTGAATCCCAAAATGATGTGGATATTCTACAAAAGGGCTTTACAGAAACAGATGCTTGGTTCCATAGCCATGGGCTCAAGCTCAGTGCCAAGAAATGTATAGTTATCCCCTTTGGGAAAAAACATGTACCCTTGAATTACCATATAGGTGGCAGTACACTAAACACTGAAAGTGTGATAAGAGACTTAGGGGCACAGGTGGACAGTGGTCTCACCTTCGATAACCACATCACCACAAGAGTCAGGAAATCCTTCTATGTGGCACACCTCATCACTAAGGGCTTTTCATCCAGAAAAAAGGAGGTCATTGCCCCACTGTACTCATCCCTCATTAGACCCATTATAGAATACAATGCCCCATTTGGTATGTACCTCTCAAGACATCTGCAACAACTTGAAAGGCCACAGAAATAACTCACTAAAAGAATCACAGGTCAAAAGCAAATGCCCCATGCTGACCGTCTAAAAAAACTCCACCTATACTCTTGCATATCATCTACTCAGAGGCTCCCTCTGCTTAACATACAAGGTCATGTCAAACCCAGAGCTGTTGGACATGCTACACTTAAAGAAATCCCAATCCCTCAGAGACACATGCTCCAGGGATCTAAACCTTGTCATCACAATGAACAAAACATGCTGGAGGGATAGGTTCCTGACCCAGAGACTCCCCAGACTCTGGAATAGACTGCCCATACATGTCAAGCAGAGCACCTCTTTGGCCCTCTTCAAAAGGAACCTTGATGATTGGATGGGAGATAGGAAATTCACCCCAGGGATCACGTCAGTCACCCTGTTAGACAGGGGTCCAGGGAAATAAATACTGTTGGAAGAAATAGCCAGGGAATTGTTATGGCTAGGCTTGTATAGGCCCTAGGGTGGATAGCCTAGTACCAACCTATGAACAGGTTCATTATTCTACTTGGCAATCTCCTGTGAAGAGGCAGGCAGTAGTCAGGACTGGAAATGGACTATCATCATTTAAATCATCAGCACAGTGACTGTCCAAGGTTCTAGCTTCTGGCTCCATCTCTTTTGAGAAGTCAGATCCCTTAGCCATTCTATGTTTAGGTCAGAACTGGTCAGTAGGTCTCCTGTAGGAAATTTTTGATTCACTTTATGGAACTTCACAAAGACACTGGGACACAGACATGATATTTTATTGGTTCAACATAGGTTTTGCAATTACTTGAGCTTCTGAGCTGGCATCACACCTTAGTCAGGAGTTATTAAGTTGCTAATGTTAAATACAGTGCTTAAATATTCACCTGTGCCTCGAAAGGGAAGTACATCATTTTTTTCCAATTGGCTAAAAAGAAATCTTGAAAAATGCTAGGATGGAAAACATCTAGCTCATACTACAATGCAGAGACAGACGGTATGTGTGTATGCATGTGTGTGCGTGTGTGTGTGTGTGTGTGTGTGTGTGTGTGTGTGTGTGTGTGTGTGTGTGTGTGTGTGTGTGTGTGTGTGTGTGTGAGTGAGTGAGAGACAGAGAGAGAGAGACAGACTGAAAGTGTAGAATAGGGTCACAACATGTTATAAAATCAAAGTTTGGCATGTTACATTACAGTTAGTATTCATTAAGCAGAGGGGATAACACTCAGATATGTAATTGCTGACAGGTTTTATGACTTTTCTATGTTGTGTAATATTTGGGAAAAGATTAAAAATGTTCTTAAGGCATTATGGTCTGACTCTTTCACTCTAAAAAAAACTAATATTATTCAATGTTTTAGAAGTAAAAATCCAAAAAAGACTTTTACTATTTAACTTGGACAATTGTTGATGTGGCTAGAAAAGAAAAACACATTATAAGAAAATGGAAGAAACCTTTAATGCCACAATTTGAAGATTTTTTTTCTCCTTAAGAGATACTGCTATCAAAGAAACAACAACTAAGAAGAATAAATTTATTTTCATAATAGCCTCAAAACAATACTTGGTTGAAAGTATTAGCCCTCATTGAAACTTTTTCATCATAGATTTGCTTATGCTATTTGATAATTAAATTTTAATCATATCTTGTGTTATTTATAAATATTTTAGTGTCAAACAATCTGTATGTATTGTAAATTGTTTTGTCTCTTTTTTTATTTTTGAATTATGTACTGTTATATTTAAATTGTAGAACGACTTATTTATTCTAATATATTCTGTAACTTTTTAATGAAATAAAATATTTTGAGGGGAGAAAAGGTAACACTCCGAGAGACTGCTCTGACATTTAATATGACAATAAATCTGAAAACAAGAAATGCATGTGTAGATTAGTTAAATCCAAAGAAGGAAAATGAAAGTTATAATTTGTAAGTTGTTAGTCTGTCATAACAGACAATCTTTGTGAGACAGAGGTTTTGATTAACAGAAAATATGCGTTAGCAATAATTCCATTTCACAATGAGAAAGGCAGGGACTACTAAGAGAATAAAATATAGGGTTAGAATATATAGATATTGTATGCAGTTAATACAGTAAACAAGTTGTGGTTTAGCGGAGATAATGAGAAGATGACAGAGAGAGAAAATAAAATGGTGGTATTGTGTAGCATAACATTCTAAAGAACAGTAGAACTGGATAAGTTTTGTTATAAAATTAAAATTCTTTGAACGTTAAGGTCTTACTTTTAAGTTTAGGGTTACTAGTAATCTGACTAGAATGCTACCTTATGTGAAAATAACTATTCTCCTGTTGTGAATAAAATGCAGATGTTATAACATAGACCCCAGTAATCTTAACAGTTACTGTTAATGTTCTGAAATCATTATCAGTTTGAATTCAGAGTTTCAGAGAAAATTCATCAAATCCTTCATTACCAGAAAAAAAAAACATTTGTTGCTCTTCAGTATACCTTATTTATATCCACTGTTAGCTGCTCAAAATGAAAAGTTAGGCATTATAGTGTCTCATAAAACCAATATCCAGGTTCATACCCCTGACTGTCAGATTGAACAACTACATTATCTTATCTCCATTGTTCTTCTTTCCACAGGTTTGCAGAAATGTCCGTTAAGAACCATAACAGTCATATTTCATACAGAATGATACTGGGAAAAGTGTGCCGATACTGTCTTGTCAGTCATTTTATTTGTAACTTTGTGCCTGTGGGCATTTATCCTAGTTCTGGTGTAACTGGTCAGTCTGTCCTATGTAACCCGTCTCTGGCATTTCTTGTGTTCAAATAGATAAACCACTTTTTTTGGAAGTGCACTTAAATGAACCCCGTACTTTGAAACTTCTGTTCTGTAAAGTTATGTTGGAAGCTGTACAAATCATGTACCATGTTTTGCATTTTGGATAGTTGCAGGGTTTAGTACTATTCTGGACTATGATCTGTCCTGGTCTGTGTGTGCTTCTGGCAAGAAGATTCTTTAGATTTAGAAGTTGTTTAAATGACAGCAGTGGGAGTGCTTGAAAATGTCTCTCAGCTTGTTATCCTCATTGGACATTGGTTGGAGGTCCCTTATAATTTTGTACAGTTTTTTTAAGTTCTAGACAATATGTTGTCACTAGTGGAACTCTTATCACATGGGTTCCCCTTTTTATTCTGAAGCAGCTGCTCTTGTGGTAGCAGTATCGCTCTGTCTACAGTTCTATCAAATGCCTTGGGAGAGTAACCTTGAGCAGTCATTGTGACTTTCAGCTGTACCAACTGTGTGTCTTTTTCTTTCTCATTAAAACAAATACTGTGATATTGAAGTGTTTCACTATAAATAAATGATGTCTTAGTGTGGTTGGGGTGATTACTGCTTCTGTGCAGATACATTTGTCTGTCATTTGGTTTCCTGTAGACATGTCTGTAATGTTCCACTTTGTATTGTAACCTTATTATCAAAGAAAGTTTCACTTGAAGTTTAGTACTCCAAGGGGAGTTTAACAGATGGGTGAATTTTTTGGGAGGTCCTTGGTGGAATTCCTTGAAAAGGTCAAAGCTATGTGTCCAGATTATAAATAAGTCATCAATAAAATGGAAATAAATGAGTGGCTTATGTGCGCATTGTTATTTAAATTCCTCTTCAGGGTTTGCCATGAAGAGGTTTGCATACTGTGGAGCCATTCTGGTGTCCAATGCAGTGCTCATAGTCTGAACATAATGTTTCCCATTAAAGGTGTATCATCCTTTTGGGATACAAAATTAACGATAACAAATAGGCAGTAGCTGTGAACTATCTACCCACAAATTAATTGATTCAGCAATACCCATATTTATGGGAACATGATAAATGAAGTACATGGGAGTATAGATAAAAAATATTCTTTTATTGAAGCTAAGGATATGTGGGAAGATACTAAACAAAAGCTAAAACAAAAACTGAGAACTTGGAAGCTCTGTTTTATGGATATGTATAACAAGATGCAAGGAGTGAAAATGTTTTTAGTCCCTTCAGTTTTATACAGAGCTCAGGCATATTTTTATCAACCAGATGAGATATTATGGATAGCAAGTAATAAAGATTTGAGGGATTTTATCTGGTAGGGGAAGAGGGCAATAGTCAAGTGGAATAAGTGAATTCTTCTAATAGAACAAGGTGATTTGGGATTACTAGATTTAAAAGGGCATTTCAGAGCTACACAGGCAGGGCTCCTATACACAGCACAAGCAGAACATTATAATTAAAAGTGTAAAGGGATGATGATGAAATGGGGGAAGCTCAGGAAATAAGGAGAGACATATCTTGGATTAAGATCCTTAAGAAGAATAACAATAAGCATACAAAATATTATATTATATTCATAAAGTAGCAGAAAGTTTTCTAAAAGAGATTCTGACGATATGGATGACTGTGAATAGGGGTACAGAGAATATTCAAGAGGAGTCTGGAATTTTCTGAAGAAAACTGGTAAAGGAACCAAGGTACTAAAAGGAAATAATTACTGAGGGAAAAGTAATAGAATGGGAAGAGGCCACGCATTCATCTGGATTGCAGGCTAGAATGTAGAACAGAAGCTGCAATTAAAAAAAAAGATAATAGTAGGGCATATAAAATATTGCATGATATAGGAATCAATCAGAGGAGGTTAGAAAGGATTAGGAAGAGAAATTGGATAAATAAATCACAAAGAAACAATGTGAGGATATGTGTATGGCTCCCAAATATGCATCAGAGTCTAGAATATTTAGGTTCTTTGCTTGGAAGTGTTTGCATAGGGATTTATACCCCAAGCTGACTCCAAAGAATTTTTCCAGAGGTAGATTGCACATGTTGAAGGAGAGAGGGGAAGAAAGAAATAATTGTGAACATATTTTTTGGGAGTGTAATGTGTTTGCAGACTTTAAAAAATTCCCTGCAGACTACTCAGTCAGAAATTCTCAGTGAGCAAATTGGTGTCACTAACGAAATGATTTTTTTTCTTTTGAGCTGTGATACAGAATTTGAATTGCCTAGCCATAATAAGGCCTTGCAGAGTTTAATTCTGGTTGCTGCCAAAAAAGCAATTACTAGAAAATGGAAATCAATGTCTAAACCAACCGTAGTAGTAGTGAATATAGTAACATACAGATAAAATAACTGGAAAAGAGATTTTTAGAAAATGGTGGAAGCAAATTACAGAGACAAAATGGGAACTGTGGGAACAATACATCCAGAATAATGTTTTGGAAGGGCAATGAGGTTTAAGGGACAGCAGGAATTGAATAAGCATGTAATATCTGACTGACAATGACTGTACAGAATATTATAAGTGATGTACAATGTCTGTAACTGAAAATGTGTCTGTATAGTTTTTCATATATATAAATTTAAGATTGCCCATGTCAAAAGTGAAAATGCAATAAAGATGTTTCTTGTTTAAAAAATGTTATGTCAGAATAAATTCTAGTTGCTGTCCCACTTTATCTGGAATAATGTTATTATAATCTGTTTTCTCTTTTAAGTAATTGATTCAGACAGCAATTCCATCTTCGTATGGGATTGTGGCTAAACAGTATTAGGTGGAGATCACAATAACCTGACAGAATGTGAAGAAAATTATTAAAGTCTTGAATATATCTATCTCTCTCATTGACGACTAGTGCTTACAGAATTTTCTCCACAAACCCATCAATTCCTTCTGTCAGGGTTCATTTGCCTGCTACTATTGGTCTTTTTGTATTACTTTGGCTTATAGATTTTTGATAACATGCAGAAACTTCTGGCCAATGCTGATTTGTAATGTCAGTTTATATTGGATGGAATCTGGGAAGGATTTAATAATCTTTTTCTGCTTCTTTCTCTCAGTTAGCTAAACCATATCCTGTTCAGTGTATTAACTGCACACAATATCCATACATTCTAATCCTATATCTTATTCTTTTGGTTTCTCATCATTGTGAATTGCACATTGTTGCTAATTCTTGATTTTTTTTAATCAAAACCTCTATCTTACTAAGATTGCTAGTTTAGACAGAGTAACAAATTACAAATTATGACTTTGTTTTCCTTCCTTGGATTTAACTAATCTCCCTACATATCTCTTGTTTTGCGATTTATTGTCTTATTAAATGTCAGAGCAGTGACTGAGTGTTATCTTCTCTGCTTAATGAACACTAACTCTTAATGTAACATACCAGACTTTCCTTTTATAGCATGTTGTGACCCTGTTCTACACTTTCAGTCTCCCTCTATCTCTCTCTCTCTCTCTCTCACACACACACAGACACACACACACACACACACACACACACACACACACACACACACACACACACACACACACACACACACACACACACACACACACACACACACACAGACACACACACACACACACACTGTCTCTGCATTGTAGCATGAGCTACATGTTTTCCATCCTAGCATTTTTCAATTTTCAAGGCTTCTTTTTTAGCCAATTGGAAATAAATGCTGTACTTCCCTTTTTAGGCACAAGTGTATATTTAAGCACTATATTTAACATCAGTAACTTAATAAATCCTGACAAAGTTCATACCAGCTGGAAAGGTTCATAGGTTAATAGGTTGGTACTAGGCTATCGGCCCTAGGGCCTATGCAAGCCTAGCCATAACAATTCCCTGGATATTTCTTCCCACAATATTTACTTCTCTGGACCCCTGTCTAGCAGGGTGACTGACATGATCCCCGGGGTGAATTTCCTATCTCCCATCCAATCATCAAGGTCCCTTTTAAAGAGGGCCATGTTTTGCTCATTGTGATGACAAGGTTTAGATCCCTGGAGCGTGTGGCTCTGAGGGATTGGGATTTCTTTAAGTGGAGCATGTCCAACAGCTCAGGGTTTGACATGCCCTTGTATGTTAAGCAGAGATCGCCTCGGAGTAGACGATATGCCACAGAGTTTAGCTGGAGTTTTTTTAGATGGTCAGCATATGGCATCTGCTTTAGGCCTGTGATTCTTTTAGTGAGGTATTTCTGTGGCCTTTCCAGCTGTTGCAGATGTCTTGTGAGGTACATACCAAACGGGGCATTATACTCTATAATGGGTCTAATGAGGGATGAGTACAGTGGGACAATGACCTCCTTTTTTCTGGATGAAAAGCCCTTAGTGATGAGGTGTGCCACATAGAAGGATTTCCTGACTGTTGTGGCGATGTGGTTCACCTGTGTCCCTAAGTCTCTCATAACACTTTTGATGTTTAGTGTCCTGCCACCTATGTGGTAATTCATGGGTACATGTTTTTTTCCAAAGGGGATAACTATACATTTCTTGGCATTAAGCTTGAGCCCATGGCTCTGGCACCAGGCATCTGTTTCTGTAAGGCCCTTTTGTAGATTATCCACATCATTTGGGGAAAGCTCAAGTAATTACAAAATATATGTTGGTCCAATAAAGTATTACATCACGTCAATGTTGCAGTGTCTTTGTTTTTTTTTTCAATAATAATTCTTTATTCTTTTCCAAATGTTAATACAATACTACAACATATTTACAATATATACATGAATGCTTCCAACAGTTACATAGAGTCATTATACATAAATATATACTTCTAAATAGGTATTACAGAAAAAGAAAATAAAAATCTAGTATCAATATAAGGCTTTTCTATAGTAAACTCCATAATTAGTCTGTACTTCCCGGAGAAAAGTGGATTGGAACCTTAAGCTAAGACAATATTAAAGATTTGCTCCCATATTTTTGTGTTATTTACACTTTTCTTATGATCATTAATTAGTACTTTGTGTGCTAAGATATGTTTTATCGCTACACCCTTAAAGTTTTCCCATGAAGTCTGGGATGGATTCAACCAATTTGTAGCTATGTACAGCTTCATTAACAAAAAAATATTTATGAGTATGATCCTTTGGGATCTATCCAAATTAATTGGCGGAATATGAAGAATCATAAACTCCCAAGAAAGTGTAGACTGTTGATATCCCATTTTTTGTAGTTGGAATTTCAAAGAATTCCAGAGTTTAAAAATACATTTACAACTCCAGAACATGTGTAAAAGGTCAGCTGTTTGATCTAAATTGCAGTGTCTTTGTGATTTCTGCTAGTGGACCGATACAGCATTTCTTTATTTTTTTCTTCTTGAACTTGTTATGAAACTCAACCCATTTTGTCCATGATGATCTCTGTTTCCTCTCTGGGCTTCTATCAATGATATCCCAGAGATGCTGAGAATCTTCTTCACTGAATGATCTGCCATTTGCATGATTCTCAGGCTAAATTTTCAAGCATTCAAGCATTGTTTATTTTTCACTTATTTTATTTGTTTAATAGACTGCTGGACTATTCCCAAAGGACCCATTTAAGCTTTAGTTTGGTAGAAAAAACAAAACTACAAAATGTATTTATGCATTTTCTTAGACAGTAAAAGGTAGAATATATAAGCATTCATGAAAGCAAGCCAAGCATTGAGCTACAATTAATAAATAAGTATGTGACAGACTATAAACGCCAATAAATGTATGACACTTTATTACACTGATTATCAAGTAAAGCAAATAAGCACCAATAAAGCATGTGTTGTGTACTATGTGCCAGTCTACAGTGCATAATATCTGAATGTAAATGAAAAGAAACAAAGAAAAAGACAAATGAAATATAGAAAATGACAGCAATAAAGACAAAAAAGAAAAACAAAAGCAAATGCAATAATGAATAGTTTGTGTTACACTGGCTAGCAGAACAGGCCCTAGAGAAGTAAAATGTAGTTAGTTACGCAATGGCAAAACAAAAGTGATATAGATGCTTGACATAAGTGTACTACAGACCCATGTGCAATACAAATGATAAGCTTAGATGGCAAGTAACAGTCACCCCTGTACATGACAGCAGGACAGCTCATGAGTGGCAACCAGCAAGAGTAGCACTGACAGCAAAGCTGGGCAGAAACACCACCCTGAGCAAATGAAATGCACACCCCTGAGGAGCTTATGAATAGGTGGCATTCGGTGGCTGGGAAACGTAAATATGTATGGTACCAGGATTTAGGTACTGTTTTGTTTATGGATAGTGTATTTGGAGTAGGGAGGCTGGGTTGGGGGGGGTTGGTTTAGACAGATTGCAGAATATGGTTATTGTATGAGTGAGGGGAATGAGTGTGACTATAGATGAGATTATAGTGAGATAGAGGGTAAGCTATAGATGGAAGAGAGTGAGTAGGCAAGTGGCTTGTTAGTTATGAAGTTAGCGTGACAGTGAGGCTGTGGGGAGTGGCTTGTTAGGTATAAAGGTGAGGAGCCTGGGGGTGGGTGGGAATGAGAGTATGGGAGCGGAGTGAGCCCGAACACAGCGAGGATGAACTGAGCGGGTTGAACCAGAGAAATCACGGGAAGCAGAACAGCACAGATAAAAACAATCAGTGAGAGTGTAAGTATAGGCAGGAAGTACCAGGGTTGCAATAATGGCTACTGCTGTGAACCAGCTGGGAAAACTGGGAACAACAGAGGGAGAGGATGTGAGTAGAAGAGAACAAATGTTTGCTACTGGGCAAGAGGTGCATGGAGGTTTCAGAATAGGTTTAGTGAAGAATATATATATATATATATATATATATATATATATATATATATATATATATATATATAAAAAACATAAGTGATAGTTGTTTTGCTGGGTACAGTAGGGTAAGGAAGTACTGCAGGGGTCTGGCTCGGTGGTGTGCGAGCAGCCTACACTTAGATTTTATCAGGAAATATGCATACTGGGCTAGTCGTTGTCTTGCAGGTTAAATCGCTGGTCTGGATAGGAGTGTATGTTACAGTCTTCTTTGCGATTCCATGCAGTATAAAGCATGTTCCATGTCCTTTTGGTTTTGTATTAGAACATTACCCCATATGTAACCACCTCACAGCAAGAGGTTCTCCTGTTCGGTTCTCGGCTGGAGTGCCTTCTGTGTGGAGTCTGCATGTCCTCCCCGCGGTCGAGTGGCCTCCGAAAGACATGCGTGAATGGGCGTGCCTTCGCTGAAGGTTGGGCATCGGGCAGGCAACTCGGCACCATAAAAATCGACTGCCAATCATTAGCGGACTGGAGTTCCACTGTGGCAACCCCTAACTGGGAAAAGCCGAAAAGACAAACATTATAGTATTATGCTAAGAATTACAATTCTTTAAAGTGGAGGGGTGCAAACACATAGTATGTGGCACGTACAAAAACTATTACACAGACTTAAAATTCCTATTCTCTAAAGGTGCGGGTGGCGACCTTTCTGGGATGTCTTTTTTATTGCATTTATTGTCCCACTGCCTCAGAATATTACTTGTTGCTTTATCTCCAGAAAAATGTTTAAAGAAAGCTGGGGGGTGCAGGAGGGGTCCACGGGTTATGGGTCCGGAGTGCAAAACGGGAACTTGCGGGTACTGCGTATATACTGCCCTTCTGACCCGCTTCTTAGTCTTAACCACATTACTGTATTGTAGGGTAAGTACAAAGTGACAAAGCAAGTCAGACACCCAAGACATGCGGTGGTTTCGACAGTGCACTTATAAATGTAGAAAATAAGGATAACTTTATTTAATCTCTGTTTTATATATTGTATACTAAAAGCTGTGGTAACTGTATTTAAAGATAACATACAAAAGCATAAAGCTTGTGTTACAAGTATTTGCCGTGACGCTGTATAATCTGCATGGCTTGTCACTCAGCCATGCCAATCATGTAGGCCCCCATTCCTGCACGAAAACTGCAGTGGGGTAATGTTCTAATACAAAGCCATCCATTTAACTTCCACAGTTTTCAAAATAACAGAAAAATACAAATTACTACTCCTACACATCACCGGCGCTGATTAGAGAGCGAGAGAAAAAATATGCACACATACACATATATGCAGCAATATATATATATATATATATATATATATATATATATATATATATATATATATATATATACACATACAGAGAGAGAGTTGTAATTCACAATCTGTACTTTTAAAAAAAAACTAGTTTTTTTAGGAACAACTGAACAAAATTCAGTTTCTTGTTCAACATAAGAGATGGCCCTAAAATTAAAGAGAGTCGAGAGATAATAATCTTAGTAGCTTACATAATATCACAGATAATGGCAAATACACAAAGAAATTATTTATTTATTTATTTTACATTTGTTGACTGGGCTAGTCTAGCTGGATACATGTCCATGTTCAGTAGAGGCCCGGGGAGAAAAGCTCCACAAAAAGACAGTAATATAGAACAACACTTTTTATACAAAAAATAAATATTTTACAAATGGAAAAGTAGTACATAAACTGTTTCATAAGCATAACCAAGAAAATACAATAGGTGAAAACAAAGATTGCTGTTTTTTTTTGTTGTTCAGTGGAATTGATAAATAGAGAGTAGAAAAACAATAGTACTGTAGAAACCTAGTAAAGATTTGAATGACTAAGAAAAGGTAGAGGGAATAAAAAGTTTAGTCAGGGTTAGTACAAGGACAGAGCCATTGGGAATTAAGCAAAGTTTTTAGATGCTTCTTGAAAGTGGGTAAAGAAGTAATTGCAGTAAGTTTGCTTGGAAGCTTGTTCCAGATAGGTCCAGTACAGTTGGAGAATAAATAGTCTCCAGCTTTGTTGTTGGATTTATAGGAGGCAGCTAGTAGCTTGGTGGCAGAGTGCAAGAAAGAGAGGTTTTTATAAGGAGTAATAAGGGTACTAAGTATTGTGATATTAGAAGGCTGATAGAAGATTTTGTGGGTGATAGTTAGTTGCTGTAGTCGTATTTGATTTTGTAATTCCAGCCAGCCTAGTTGTTTAAGATTAGAGCAATGATGGGTGCAAAAAGGGGCTCCTGTCGCCAATCTGGCTATATTGTTATATGATGTTGCTAGTTTATTGAAATTAGATTTAGATAAGTTTGTAAAAATTGATGAGGCATAAAGCAGGGTAGAGAGTAGGTGTGTTTGTGTGATAGTACTTCTGGCTGAGGCAGTAAGGAAGGGTTTAAGCCTATAGAGAGATACAAGTTTTCTATTGACTGACTTGATGGTTAAGTTAATATGAGAATCAAAGTTGAGATTGTGGTCTATTGTAACACCTAGAAGTTTGGTAATAGAGTCAGGGGATATTATTGTGCCATTGTTAGAAATAATATTGAAGGTAAAAGAAGATGACTTCTGTCAAGGTGTGAAAAGTAATAATTTAGTCTTTTTGGGATTCAGTAAGAGGCAATATTGATAGAACCAGTTTTTGGCTGCTGTGAAGACTTTTTATGTAGTAGTCTGAAGCTCAACTGGGGAGGATGCTGAACATATCAGTGTTGAGTCATCGGCATATTGAATACAGAAGGATTGAGGAAGGGACTTATTTAGGTTGTTAATAAAAATAGAAAAGAGGAGAGGTCCCAGTATTGAGCCTTGTGACACTCCTATTTTGATGGGAAGAAGAGATGATATGTGATTTTCCCAAAGAACTGCTTGCTGTCTATTTTCTAAGTAGGAATTAAACCACTGGATAGCCTGAGTGTCCAAAGCAAAATATTTAAGGATGTTTAGTAAGAGAGTATGGTTGACCATATCAAAGGCCTTAGAGAGGTCTAAGAATAGAGCTGAGGACAGCAAGTTGTTATTCCGATTTTTATTAATATGGTCAGTGAATGACAACAGTGCAGTAGTAGTGCCTGTGATAAGGTCTAAAACTGTGTTGGCAGTCTGCTAGGAGGTTGTTTTGGAGAAGATGGTCAAGTAATTGCCGATGTACACATCTTTCCATGATTTTAGCTAATGGAGAAAGTAAGGCTATGGGATGGAGGTTGGAGAGCTCATTAGCGTTACCACCCTTATAAAGTGGAATGATATGAGAGACTTTCCAGAGGGTTGGGATAAAGCCTTCAGTTATGGTTCTTTTAATTAAAATGGAGACAGGAAAGGCAAGTACTTTGGCTGTAATTTGTAGGTACTCAGCTGGGAGGAGGTCAGCGGAGGGGGTACAAGGTTTAAGTTTCGTTAGTAGGGTATAGATGAGATCTGTTGAGACTGGTTGCAGTTTGAAAGAGGGGGGATTTTTGTTAAGGGAGTAAGGTGCTTGTGTGGACTGAGGAGATAAGGTTGAAGCTAGGGAAGTAACAGTGTCTGAGAAAAATTTGTTGAAAGTATCAGCAATTTGGTTAGGTGTATTCTGAGTGAGGTTAGAAGGAGTAGGTGTTTTAGAATTACCTGGATGTAGTAGTTTGTTGATACCTGCCCTGAATTTCTGAGGGTTTTGGCGTTGTGTGTGTTGGAATTTCCAATAATATTTTTTTTTATCAAGGAATATTAGTTTCTTTGTTTCATTTCTAAGTTGTTTAAAGGTTTGGTGGTCAGAAGGGTTTTTATTACTATGCCATTTGTCCCAAGTTCTATTTCTAAGTAACATTTTTTGTTTGGTCTCTTTGGTTAGCCAAGGAACAGGCTTTGCTTTGGTTTTAATTAATCTAGTGGGGGCATGGTGGTTGAGAATATGAAGGAATTTGTTGTTAAAGTATAAAACTGCCTCATCAAGAGGTAAGTATTTTAGGGGAGACCAATTACAAGCTTTGAGTTCTAATTGGAAGTTAGTTTGGTTGAAATTGGTTTTGTTCCTGGTAGTTCTGAATTATGTATTATTGAAGATAGGGCCAGGGGCGGCTCGTGGCATAGGGCTGCCGGACTGCAGCCCCCTCAAACATCATGTGGATCTCGGGTCTTCAGTATTGGCAGAGGGGAAGGATGTATGCGGACGCACGTTAACTCTGGATGTATTCATTCAGGTAAGGTAATTTACAATGTTTATTTTTCTTTCTTGTGTATGGTGCTTGTGCTTTACTGTGTGTGTGTGTGTGTGTGTGTGAAAATGATTTTTACCTCATATTCGATCTGATCTGTTCCTCATAATATCTGTGGTTTGTAAATGTTGCAATGCTTGATTATGATGGTGTAGTAGTAGCATTGTTGCCTCTCACAGCCACAGCTGCAGGTTCTTGGTGTTTGATTTTCCTTTGGGTTCTTGGGGTCTGTACCTGTTCCCAGGTTTGTGTGGGTTTGCTATTTCTTCCTGGGCCTCTGCTGAAAATTTGTTTTATTTGTTCCAAGTCAGACTGTCCTGATTTTAAATAAAATTGATAGGCATTTGAATTTCAGACTTAAGGGTTTTGACGTTTAATTCAGCTATAGGTTTTCTGGTTTGATTCTTTTCTGTGTGGTCTGCATCTCCTCCATGTGTTTGTGTGGATTGCTCTGGTGCCCTGCCATTTTACAAAGACGTGTCTGCAGTTGTAATCCCTGCTGAAAATTGGTTTTTCTGTCCGGCAGTAAAATTGGTGGCATTTGAATTTTCAGACTTCAGGTTTCTGAAATGTTTGTTCCCTTGCAGTGTAATTGATGTGGCCTGGTAGTATTGTTGCCTCAGGTTTTCTGGTTTGATTCTTGGTTGGGGTGGCTTCTGTTTGGAGTCTGCATCTCCTGTGTGTGTTTGTGTGGATTGCTCTGGTGCCTGCCGAAAGACAATGATGTGTAGTCTGCATTGCATCTCTCGCTGAAAATTGTTTTTTTGTTCTGTCCGAAATTGACAGGCATTTGAATTTCAGACTTCAGGTTTCTGAATGGCTATAGGTTTTCTGGTTTGATTCTTGGTTGGGGTGGCTTCTGTTGATTCTTGGTTGGGGGGGCTTCTTGTGTGAGTCTGCATTGCCCTGCCATTTTTACAAAAGACGTGGTGCAGTTTTAATCCCTCTGCTGAAAATTTTTGTTCTGTCGGTGGCTTCTGTGTGGAGTCTGCATCTCCTGCCTGTGTTTGTGTGGATTTGCTCTGATGCCCAGCCATTTTACAAAAGACGTCTGCAGTATTAATCCCTCTGCTGAAAATTTTTGTTCTGTCCGCAGTAGAATTGACCGGCATTTTTGAATTCAAACTTCATGTTCTTCAGAATACATAGTAGCACAACCTTTTTTCTAGCAAATTTTCTAAGTTTATAAGATGAATATTTTAAATTTGTGCATATTTACTGATAATGGTGGACTGTTGTATATTTACTAATAATGGTGGACTGTGGAAGTCTGAGTAGACTTTTTTATGATAAATGTTCTCAACTGGAAAAAATGTTCAAAACAAATTTAAAACACCCTCTAACAAGTGTACTGTATTGTACAAGGAATATAATTTTAGTACAATGAGGAAGGTGTATCATGATTCAAAAACAGCCAAAAAATAATCTTTATCTGCCACTGGCAAAATGTATTTTCTTTGAAAGTTTTAATGCTAAGTTTTCATTGTGAGACTGCATTGCTTTGTTTAACAGATTACTTAATGTTTGTGCTGTAAATACAAAATAAAACTTTCAAATGAAGTCCAATCATTGAAGTAAAGCAGTATGCACATTAGTGTTTATGGTAAATGGATGAAATAGCCAAGTAATGGTTAATTGGAATGGCTGCAGAGGTCCAGTTCAACCATTATTTTGTCAGGGGAAAAGGGCAGCAACTCAGACAGGCCCAGCTGAACTATACCTCCCAACTGTCCAGATTTTCAAAGAATGAATAGATTTTTGCTTCTTTTTTGGTTTGATGTTCATAAAATTTGTAGTTTTAATTCCTAAATGATTTGCCAGAAGTCACTAAATAATAAGTTTCAGACTTCATAACCTTCATAAAAATGTTAAAGTAAGATCAACTGTCTCAATTTATACAAGAGCAATTTTAGTACTGTTTACTTGTTCAGATTTACTGCATTAACAGGTTGAGAGGTACATGCAAATAAATTGCTTTATAGAATTAGGCATAGCCCCTCTCAACTGTCCCCAATTTCCCTAATAATCCCTCCGCAAAAAATAGCAATTTTGGAAAAAAACATGGGGTTTACAATTAAGAAATAACTGTAATAATCAAAGTTATAGATTACTTGAAATGCATGTAGATTCTTTTATTTTGTCAGCTGCTCAAGGTAGCAGTACTATTATTAAAGTGTCCTTTTGACAGGTAGAAGCTGTGTGTGTCTTTTTCTTTATATTTTTTTTTTTTTTTTTTTTTTTTTTTTTCAAATTGTGTTTTTTTTTGATTAGTGACAAATCACTAAAGACTGAAGTTAGAAAATGACAGACATTTGAGTTTCAGATTTTATACCCTTCAGAAAATTCATACTAATGCAAGACCTATTCTATTATCTTTCTAAGTTTATTAGAGCAATATTTAAAAATTGTCCTTCTTGTTGTGCCTTTGTCCCACTTCTGTGTATGGCTTTGTCCAGATTTCGGCCATCACAGTCAGCCAGAGAGATTTCAAATTGTGACATGCTTGTTGCACCCCACCCCCATGTAGTGACTCTGGATGTGTCCAAGCAAGGCAAGGAGTAGTTGTATCTACCTTGGATTTTGCTGAATGGTCTGGTTTCTGTCATATTTTTGTACTGTTGATTTATGCTTATTACTCAAAGTGCCTGTTGCTCTGTGTTTAAGTAGCAATGCTTTAATGACCATTTAATAAGCATACTGTTAAAGAATTGCCAACATTGAAAGCCTTTCTGTTGTTGCCATGCAGAGAATACTTGACTAGATAATGTTCCATTATTTTAAAAAGCTCATTACACTTGTTGGAGACTTCCAGTCATCTCTACAGGCTTTACCCGTAAACTAAACAGAATGCCAATCATGTGTGGTCCATAACCTGTACAGTAATCCTTAAGCAATGTATCTTGAGCTTGTTTCTTGTTTGCTTTTCATTTTACTTTTATCATGTTTTCCCCATGAAGCGTCAGGCAGCAGGTTTTTGGATAAGAAACATTTTTACAAGTGGGGCATCACATAGATTTCTACTTTCAGCATGTTGCTTGGTACTTTAATAAAGCTGAATATATTATAATTAGAACTGCAGTGCAAGGAAGTAGTTTGAGAGTTGAGTGCTTCTGGTTTTCTTATACTTGATTTTGACTAATGCATTGAAATATTTTGTCTTGATTGGACTTTCATAATGATGGTTTGCCACCCAGCAGCGTATTTAATTAAAGTTAGGATAGGGCTTTTTTCTGATGATAAAAGTGGTTAGATGGTCACTGATATTATCAGGTAGTGTGCCTGTGATATAAGTCATAGGGTTGCTATTGACTAGAATCCAGTCCAGGATGCTCTGTTTGGAGCTGGTTTTGTTTATTCGAGTGAGGACTTTAATAGTTTGATTAAAGCCATAGAGGTTTATGTGAGAAGTAGGTTTTTGGGAAATACAACAATTCCAATCAATATTAAAGTCTCCTAGTAGTATAGTTTCCTGAGGGAAGGAGGTTGAGAGCCAGCTCAGTGTGTTTTCAAGGGTATTAATATTGTTACCTGGGGGGATGTAACAGCAAATTATATAAATTGATTTATTTGTATTAATTTGTGGTTTGGTGATTAAGATTTCACTATTACTTTGTGAGGGTGGTTTGGTATCTAGTAGGGTAACGAGTAATTCAGTTTTGTAAAGTATAGCTACACCTCCACCCTTTTTGATGTGACGGTCAAGTCTAATGATGTTATATCCTGGTGGTAATATGTCATTATCCTTGGTTTCTGCTTTTAGCCAGGTTTCAGTTAGGCATAAGATATTGAAGGAATATAGGTCAAGAAGGGCATTTAGTTGGGTTATTTTATTATTCAGACTGCGAATATTTAGGTGGGCTATCTGGAGAGAATTTGGATTGGTGGTAGGATTTATAGAATTAGCTTGGTTTATTGAGGGGATAGTAGGTACCAGTAAGAGTGAAAGGGAAGGTCTACAAGACGGTAGTGAGACCAGCTATGTTATATGGGTTGGAGACAGTGGCATTGATAAAAAGGCAGGAGTCAGAGCTGGATGTGGCAGAGTTAAAGATGTTAAGATTTGCACTTGGTGTGACTAGGATGGATAGCATTAGGAATCAGTATATTAGAGCGTCAGCTCATGTTGGACAGTTTGGAGACAAAGCAAGAGAGACGAGATTGTGTTGGTTTGGACATGTGCTGAGGAGGGATGATGGGTATATTGGGAAAAAGATGCTATGGATGAAGCTGCCAGGTAAGAGGAGAAGAGGAAGGCCTAAGATAAGGTTTATAGACGTGGTGAGAGAGGACATGCAGGCGGTTGGTGTGACAGAGCAAGATGCAGAGGATAGGAAGAAATGGAAAGAGATGATCCGCTGTGGTGACCCCTAATGGGAAAAGCCGAAAGATGATGATGATTGAGGGGATAGTATGGTGGTAGTTGTTTGGGCCTGTATTAGGATGAATGTCGCCATAAAGGAATAATAGCTGCTGGTGACTATGTAAGTATTTGGAAAGTTTGGAAGATATTGAAAAAGGTTTCTTGTTTTAGAAAAACTTGATATGTGTTGATCTATGGAAATGAGGTATGAGGTAGGAAGATGATGAAGTTATATTGCTGTGTGGTTGTGGGGTGTAATCAAAGTGAGGAGTAGCTTGTTTTAGTGTTAGTTGAGATTCAATTAACTTTTTGTTTTCATAGAAGGTGAGGGAGTAAGAAATGAGAAGAGTGTTTAGGAGTTGGAAGGAGGAGAGTAGGATGTTATAATTAGAAATGTTTGGATCATACATAGCAAGCAAGGTGTGTTCTAAGAGGCAGGTGATAGATAGGTACGAAGATAGGGAGTTAAAAGAGGAACAGATTGAAATATTAATGAAAGATTTTTTAGAAAGCATCATACTGGCGTGAGACAAACAACTTCGGGAGAAAAACAACACTGCTATATTTGGAAAAAGAAAATGCACTTTCTGACGAGAAAAAAAAATGACATCTGAAAATAATATAATACTCATTGTGGAAAACTCGATTCTTCAAGAGCTCACAAGAACTTGTTAGAGGTACAATCTTTCATGTAACACCGGAAACTGATGTGGTTGATGAAAACCGGAAATACTATAGTCTTGAACGTAATTCAAAACGTGGTTTCAAGTTGTTTCTAGCTAGGTTCTGGAAACGTGAGGTAGTAGGTTGTCTTTTTAACTTTTCAGTTTCGATATATTTTAACAGCGCTTGAGAGAGAAGGACGAAGGTTGATAATAGTATTTTACTTTTCTTTCCACTGCAGTGAAGCAGAATGGTTAAATTAACGGTGGAGTTAATCGAAATGGCAGCGCAGTACACAAATCCTGTTCGGGATAGGCAGCTTGATCTTCGAGGTATATAGTGGCTACTTTATTAAGGGTGTACTGATGACTATAACACTGTTTAGATACTATGATGCTGACTTATGGTAGCTCTTTGGCAGTTCTGTAGACGCTGGGCATGATTAAATGTCTGTATTGTTTTTAATCTACTTCTTAGATGGCTTTCTGATTATTTGTGTTTTTAGACTGCCGACACAACAGCACGTCAGTGTGATTTTGAACGCACAGTCTTATTCCTCCTTGATCTCATAAAAGTACCCTTCCTTCTCAAAAAATATTAAGCACTGCTCTGTTACTATGTTAAAAAATGAATACTAGTTAATATCAAAAGCTCGCAGCCTGTTCAACGTACCTCATACTTTTCGAGTCACACTAATTTAGTAACAATTTTTTTTCTCTTATTTATCGTCACGTAACGAATGCGAGTGTATGAAAGACCCTTTTAATGTGGAACGAGTTAGTACGGAGGAAGTTTATTTATACGTACGTACTGTTTAACTGGGTTAGAGCACTGATGTGGACCAATTTCAGCTTCATCCCAGAATGTGAGCACAATCAAATAGAAAATATAAAAATAATTTGTACAGTAAGAGCTCCTTGTAATGACGTATATTTGACAGGTATTTTGCGTTTCATTGTCAAAGCATAGTTCTGATCTCTTATCTTCATAATCAGGGACACATTTCAGAAATAATCGGGGACAGGTTTTAAGGCGAATTTGAAGTGTATTAACCCACCATCGAGTTCGCGCAGGAATGGGCGTGCCCGCCGTGATTGACTTGCGGGAGGGCGGAGCAGTCCCCCTCCTCTACAGTTATTAGCGCAGTCAAAATACTTCCAACCCTACAGGAAAATACAGGTACATTGGGGGCATTTAAGGGTTAGCAACCCTTGTGAGAATTCTTGCAAACTAGGAAATATGGTTTCTTACTACCACCGTATATCACAATGGGATGGCATAATACTAACTAGCTGGAAGTGCCACCCATATTATTGTACTGGATTCTGGAACAGTGGTGGCAAGTCCTTACCTGCAACGTGGAAAACCTGGGTTCAAATCCCCCCAACACAGGTTTTTTTCTTTCCAAACGTCTACCGTAGGACATACTTATTTTTTTATTATTTTCCGTCGTAGTCAGAGCCACGGACATAAATATTGTCATCTCACTAATGAAACCTTCGGCTAGCAATGAAATGAAAAAGCCACTGACATGAACACTGCGGTTCCAATAACCAAACATTCAGGTAACAGTAGAATGAAAGGAGACACTGGAAGAAACGCTGCGGTTAAACTAATAAAGATATTGGTAAAAGTAGAATGAAAGAGCCATAGCTCTCAACCTTCCCTCGCCAAAAGGAGGAACATTCGCCTTCATAATGTGGAACAAATGGGCAAAATGTGGAACACATACTAATGGCTTACTAACAACTTCAACTAGAAAGGTCATAGGATGGTTACATTTCAATTTACCGTGGATTTCACTTAAAATAATTCCTAACATTGAATGTGTGACACACTTTCAATGTGGAACTTTGAGGAATTTCAAGGAACGTGAACTTTTTAAGACCCCAAATGAGTCCGTACACAAGTATTTTGCAATAAGCATATAATTACTTAATTTCTTTATAATTTTGCTAATTTGTTTGTAGGTCTATATTACATAGTGTTTTGGTGGCATATTTCAATCAAACAGTGGGTGGTGCAGTCAAAATGGTCACAGATGGAGTTTGCTACTGCGCATCTGGTGGGTTAATACACTTCAATTTCGCCGGTTTTAAAATAGTATTATTAACTTAAGAAGTTGATATAAGAGCGTGCAAATTTTTTTTTGGAGTAAAAGAAGTATGTAACTCTTGTTGTCATTATTTATTAAATGTCTACCAAATTTTCTCCCAGAATCGCCAGAGCAGAATTTTGAGCCACTATCAGGGACGCATGTCAGGTAGAGCAGCAGACAATAGGTAGTTCTGCATTATTTTATTCTTTGACTATAATTGTTACTCTTTCACCCTTAATACTACTGTTAAGAGGATGGTAAGTACAGTCTGTTTCAATAATTGTGCATTTCACTCTAAATTAGGTAATACAGTGCATTAAGCAGTTATGTCATTACGATTACAGAATAATTACAGGTGATGGCAAAGTAACCGTTTTGCACTTGCCTTTTTGCAGGGCTTTGGACGGGTGGTGGGTGAATACCACTGTTTCACTGTTGAATACAGTTGTTAAAACGCTGGTGGGGGATAAGAAGGACAGTAGTTCTAGTCCCATGCATACACTGACGGCAGTTCTTTGTAGAATCGGATACGTGCTCCTTTAACAGTTCGGTGCAAAACATAGGTGTCGCTTGTTTCATGTAGTCAAAAGAGACGATAAAGCGTTGTAATGGGTTCATATTTTTTCTACATAAACACATCAGGACCTGTAACTTGAACATGCATTTAAGCTAACTGACTGTCTCATTACTTCTTACACATTCACAAGTGCATCTCCATTTTTGTCTGCATTCAGTCTGGCTGACTATACAAAGTGGCACTGATCTTGCACATGCTCAGTAACTTATATGCACGTGCGTGCTGTCTAGCTACAGTGGCTGTGTACAATACACACAATGATCTACATTCTCCTCCTTTGATTTGTTTCACATGCAGTAGGAGAACAAAATATTTTTCAAGTTAGACGTCACATCAGCATTTAGCAACAAATGAATTCAAGTCCCAAGTCGTGTATTTCGAAATGGTTCTGGAAATTCTACCCGATCTGGTCACACAGAAACTTTGACTGGGTGTAGCAACAGGGACAGTCTCTGGATATTCTCTTACAATTGGAACTGTCGGGATTACATCAGGATTACTTGAAAAAAGTACACTGTCCTTTGAAATTTGAACAAGTGTAGAGTCGCCTGAGAAATGGTCTCTGGCACAGGCAATGTGCTGCGTAGGTTTGTAGACTGGTAATGTGTCTTCGATTCCTTCTGAAATCCATTCCATCAGATTGTATGATGTAATATCTTGGTTCTTCATAAATATTTTTGACAAAATTACTTTGAGAAATATTTCTCAGATTAAGTAGATTAAGGAAGAAGGTTAGTTTCAAACCAATTTGAATGTCTACTAACACTAAGTAATGCTGATCATTCCATTTTATATTCCTGTTGTAACACTGAAGGAATTACCAATTCAGGACCTTTCATGATGATTCCATCTTCCATCATCTCTGTAGAGAAAAACTTCTGTATATCTAGTGTAAACAAGTTTGTCATGCTGGCCATCCTTTACTGGTAAAATATTTCAGCTTCTGGAGAATTGGTTCTGAGGCTGTATGATTTCTAAGTTCATCAAGATGTGATGAGAAAAAAATTTTGACTTCCATGACTTCAAAGTCTGCTTTCTCATTGTCATGCTGTTTTGTTTATCTGGGTGCTCTTGACAAAGCATCAGCGAGATATAGAAATTTGCCTGTTGTGTAGGCAGTACTTAAATTGTATTTCTGCATTTTTAACATCATGTGTTGCAGGCATGCCGGGGTTGTATATACTTGCTTTTCAGAATTGTCACTACAGGTTGGTGATCAATCTCTTCTTGAACAGGTTTGCCATAAATATAATCATTGAACTTTGAACATGTGAACACTACTGCCAGCTCTTTTTCAAATTCTGCATACTGCATTTCACTTTAGGTTAAAATTCTGGATGCATAGGCTGCTGGTATGCCTACTTGAAGACGTGCTGCAGCAAGACCATACTTTGAAGCATCGCAAGAAAGAGTTACAGGCTTGTGAATATCATAATATCTCAAATGTGGTGGACTGACAATTTTCTGTTTCAGAATGTCAAATGCTTTTTGGTGGTCTTCCAACCAGGACCAGCTTAATTTTTGCATGTCGGCTCTCGTAACCGTTCTGAAAGGTCATTCAGGTCTTGGATGAACTTTCCTAAATAGTTGACCATACCAGCAAAATGTTGTAAAGATGTGACATTTTCTGGAACTGGTATCTCAAGAATTGCTGCTTGCTTCGACAGATCTGGTTGTAAGCCAGAACTAGTAAACAAGTGACCCACATAAGGATCTTTATTCAGTTTGACTTTACATTTCTGAGGATTTCTTCACGAGCACGGTCTAGAGCTACCTTGAGGTTTCTGTAATGTTCAACTTCACTATTGCCCCCTACACCAATGTTTATCTTCTATGACAACACAGGGATAACCAGAAAAAAATTGCTGCATCGCATGTTGAAATACTTCACTGGTAGAGTTTATCCCAAATGGCATTCTCAAGAATTTGTATCTGCCAAATGGTGTACTGACAGTGGTTAGCAATGAAGATTTATGATCCAGTGAAGTTTACCAAAACCAACTTTTAGCATCTAATGCTGAAAAGACAGTGGCATTTGGCACGAGAGCAGCTACTTCTGCTGTGACAAGAAAAGGAATCACCAATGCGTACTGAATGTTCAGAAGATAAGGCCAAAACTTCATAGAAAACAACACCAACTGGACAACCACGGTAGAATCTTCACTTATATAAAATGTTTAATGAACAAAGAGGACAAGCACTTTCGCAAATTGCTTCTTCAGATCCTTATAAAAATCTTATAAAACAATGATATATTTAAAATACATTAAAACCAATCAAAAACACAAAGTTGGCACCAAAATGACATCATAATCAACAATAAAATCTATTGCTTGTGTCTGTAGACCTTCAGTTTCTGCCCAGTTAAAATGGGCTTGATATTCACTTGACTATTCAACCCTGGGTGCTTGTGTGCTTGCATCCTAAGAGTCCATTTAAGTTCCACTTGTTCCAGGAAATTATTACAATCAACACCCCCTCCTATTTTGATGTACCTGTTGTAAAACCCTAAAAGAAAAATGTTGATTTAAACTCTTAACTGTTGCTTTGCTAGGGCGTTCTTAACAACACCAAAGTCAATGGATCTTGATACACACTCATTGTAACAAACACTTATTTACAGACATAAAATTATCAGTTTTTACGTCTGCATAGATCTGTTGATAGTCCATGCCACTCTTAACACCATTACCCTTTTATATGGTAAATGATTGTGTTAATCCCCCCCCCTTAAATGCATGTAGGTCACTAGTTATTTTATTGCACAGTAGTAAGATTGTCCAGTGTTACACATGCCATATATACTTTGGAAAGTTGTACTACATCCTTACAAAGCTATCCGTAACGAGTGGTAAAATGTGAAGTTATGGAAAAAGGGAATAAGAGACTGAAAAAACGGGCAAGAATTTTAGTAGATAAATCTGAACCCTTCATTTGATTTGTGATGATATGAGGTATTGCCAGCTATGCTAGGAGAAGTAGGGCAGTGGATGTGTAACATATGCCAGCATAGCTAGCTGGAGTTTTGTAAAGAATTATGTCTTTTGTACAGGTGCATGTATTTGTAAAGCTGGTTGTATTAAAAATGTGCCAACAGTGAGTCTGGACAGAAAAGAAATTAGCATATATATCTGACTGTATTGTAACTGTTGAGATAAATATATTGTAACGGAGGATACTGGAAGAGAAGGGGTTAATCTCAGTCCAGCTAACTTTGAAAAATAGTCTGAAATTAAATTGCATGGTTTAGGCTATAAAGATTTTATCTTACAGTTCTGGTTGCAGCCAGAGATAAAATGTCTGTGAAAACCAGGACTAGGAATCCTACTGTATTGTCCTTGGGGGTGAACTAATTGCTACTCTGGAAGAGTGGACATTTTTAGCTTCCAGATGCTATAATGCATCTTAGCAAACCTGTGTGTCTGTGTATAGTAAGAACATATGTGCAAGATTCTGCCTCAATTTCTAGTAGAGGCAGCAGTGTGGGAACCAGAAGTCAAGTGACCAGATGTTATGTGATGTCATTCTGTAATCCTGTTTCATCTAGTATTACAGCATTTCAGTACTGAAGACTCAGGGCAGTCTATCTTTGAAACCTGACAGAGAAGGATCACACGCCCACCTCATCTTGCCTTGCTTTAGTAAGTAACCAGGGAATAGTAATTCTTTAGCTCAGTCAGGAAATTTTAGTGAGGTTAGGCAAGTATTTATTTTCTGTATCTGTCTTTCCAGCTGTGTTATTTTTAATATTTCCTGTGAATGAAACTCTGGTGTTTATTGTAAATGGATATGTAGTGTTGACATGTTGTTTTATTATTAAATATATTTAAATTTCTCATTGTGGTTGTTCCTTGGAGAATGTTTTAACCTTTGAGAGTATTTATATTTATTTGGTGACACTGATTGCTTCTGAAAGCCTTGCTGTAGTGGTCAAATACTACCATTTGTATTGGCATTAATTTTACTCTGTATAATTGGATACCCTTGTAAGAGCTGTAGAGTAGCTGGCTTTGGAGTGTTCTGCTGGCAGTATCTACCTTTATAGTCTAGGCAGAGAGGGCATAGCAATCAAATCTGTACCAGCCTTTCCCAGGTATGTGTGTGAGTGAATGTCCCATGTCAGTGTGTGTTAGCTAGTTGGTGCAGGGACACAGCACTGGTTTCACAGAAAGGGTGGTGGAGGACTTGGTTTGGAACATTCAGCTGAGGACTCAACTCTACAACTGTTGTCTGTGTGGAGTCTTATTTGGGGCCTGGTGAGAGGGAAATCCAGTCCAAGGATGGGAGTGTTCCCCGTGTGTTCTTAAAGCTATCTGCACCAAGCACAATTTCACTTATCTAAAAATACTGTGTATCTATCTTTGTTCCTGGTGACTGTCCCTCACTGATGTCAGTGGTGAGGATTTTGAGGCTCCTTGATTACTGGCTCAGATGAGGGGCATCAAGTGATTCAGATATTTCAGGAAGAAAACCATTGTTTTCTGCATAGTGAACATGGTAACAAATGTAACAGGCAAAAATGAAACTGAGCAGTGAGGAAGAATCCCTGAATATTATGAATCCCATAAGAGTGGAAAAGATAAATCTTCCTTTTGAGGATATTCAACAGAATGTTTTAATAGTGTTTCTCTGTAAATGGATATGTGGAGCACCTATTCCTGTTGTCCTCAAATTTTGCCTCACCAAAGAGAGAGAGAAAATGTGTTTTTGACAGATTGAGGACAGATTGAGCACAGATCTCACAATTTCCCAAAAGAAATTGTGCATGCCGGTTGACTTTTTTTTTATTTAACGAAGTTTAATTGGGGTAAGGCACTGAGCCAACATATGGACCATTTCCAGGCCAGCCTGAGGTACGTTCACAGTAAAGAATACAGAAAAAATGTAGTTGACAAAATATGAACACATATATACACACACACACATACACACACACATGTATATACACACACACACAAAACCATTGTGCAGAAAAAATAAATCAAACATTTTAATTTCTAAATTGATTAAGACAGTTTATTTACAATAATTACAGTTACATGGGGTAGGCAGACGGGGGCAATGGAGATGAGAATGAGGTAGAAGCTAATTAAAGGGAAGAATGTTGCATGGTAGGGATATACAGGTGGTGAATATAAGAGAAGAGAAGTTCGGGGCAGCAAAGGTGTCTTGGGGTCATAACTTTGGTAAGAAAGTAGTTTAAATTTGGGTGATTCTATGTTTTTGTTAGTACTGGACGGTTACAAAATCCACTTTTTTTCTTTTTACCAAAGCTTAAAAAAAAATCTGAAAAAGCCTTCCACTGATCTTTCATAAGTTTCTGAGGCAGTGGTAGAATTAAAAGCGGTGGGAGTTCTGGTCATTAAGGCACATATGCACCCCCCCCCTTCTGCATTTTTATTTATAATGGCAAAAGGACATGAAATATGAGAAGACAGGGTGAAAAATTAGAAAGATTTGATGAACAAGGTAGTGTGATGCTTGAGAAGTGTGTAGTAGTTTACAAGCATAGAGGAAGATGAAATAAATTTTTCATGTAAAAAAAAAAAAGGGTCAGTTTATGTAGAGAAAGCTCATTCAACAGATGAATATTTAGTTTCTTATTCTTGGAGCTGCAGATTTTTTTTAGTCCTGGTGGCTAGAGCAAGCATTTCTGGTTCTGATGATGTCCCAGATTAGATTTTGTTTTTTGTTAGGAGTCCCATGGAAGATTTTTCTTCTTCTTTTCATAGTGCAAGTTGTTTACCAGATTTTAATTTTTACATTTTGTGCAGGCCACATGGCATGGTGAGGTTATTTGGGCAGTGATTGCTTATGTAACCGTTTGTAGTTGTATGTTTATACCATACTAATAGACTAGCCTTGTGCCACGGTAAGTGCTTGCATTCAACTTTCACTAACTTGCCACTGTCAAGCATGTAAGTCCAAATATCCCAATCAACTAATTTATATAATCTCGACTATTTCAATATTGCTCCTTAAAACAGTTTAGCACCAGAGTTAAATATTTACAGCATAATTTGAAATCCCATTTAAATAAGAAGTGATTCGTTTATCTATATTTCATTCTTTGTGTAAATACCTATTCCTGCCACACTGGTTGAATTCCTTTGAAAAGTGCGTGATAGTGTAAAATGTGATATATGGCAAGGGTGCACTTTAAGAGGAGAAGATATCAAAATATTTAACATAAAGAAGTGGACACACAGTTAAAAGATGTGTAAACTTGAGTTTTCTTTTGGTACTAGATGGAAGGATGACTTGATGTGTAGAAGTACTCTGCAAAGTTTGAGCTGATGCAGGGTGAGTGATAAATTACTCTTATTGTGAGTAGCGATGTGAAAAGCTAAGCAGGCCAGGTATGCAAGGTTAAGGAAAGGGATTGTGTAGAAAATGGGGAGAGAACAGTAAGAAAATGCCAGTGCTTATAAGGAATGATAACATTGATATTGACCTGAGTTAAAATAAAATTCCTAAATTCATCCATAACCCCTTTTTTTCCCACCATTTTTGCACATGGGGTCAGGGTGTCACTTCATCTAGACAAATGTGTGACAATCATGTATAGTTAAGGTTTACACTGCTAGGTGACTGCCCCTGCCATGGAAAATTCATAAATCTTAAATAGATTCGTATTATTCTGTATAAATCAACTAGTTATAGAGTTTTGGCTCTTTGTAGAGGAAATGTAAGTGTCTTAGGAATTAAGAAGACATGGGAAGTAGTTGTTTCTTTATTGATTATGGCAAGAAATATTTAAAGCACTATGGATTTTTTTCCCTTTCTTATTAAAATCCATTCAATTACTTATGATTTTGGTTTAGGAAACTGTGGCCTGAATTAATTTGGGATGTATGATTGTAATTAAAAACAAAAAAAAAGATGGCACATTGGAACTTGATGTGTTCTTCCCCCTATATTTAAATGTAGGTTGCATGATTATGTAAAACACAAGAATTTGAAATGTGTTATTTCACTTGTGTATTTTGGCTGTATTAGAGTATTGGAAATATTGGAGGCTAGTACGTGAAGTTGCACTGTCAAAGTTAATTGTAGCTACCATTAATTAAAATTGGAGGGGAGAATATTTTTGCAAGGTGCAGTGCCAGTAAGGCACTTTATTTGAACCACTGATATAAGGGTCCAGTATCCATCTTGACACCAGAGGAAAAGGCCATCTTAACTGTGTTGAAAGGTAGCTCAAGTATACGTTCTTATTTTTAAAATAACTATGACACAGATTTTTAAATTAATGCCGATTCTTGGAACACTTGTGGGATAATAATTCTTTCATTAAATGTACTAGTGAAATTGCTTCTCATTAAAATGAGTGGGAATTGTAAACAGTGATCCTTCTCATTTTAGTAAAAGGACATTGCTAGCAAGTATGTGTCCTTTTACTGTGTAAAGAAAGCATTGGAGATTGGTTGCTGTAAGTAACGGTTTTGGTGCTTGCTTTGTGATCTTTAGTCATTTTTTATTTTTAGTTAACATTTGTTAACCGGGAAAGTCCGACTTGGAACGAAGCCAGTTTTCAGCGGAGGCCCGGGGAGAAAGGCTCCATATGCATGTCTTTATAATGTGGGAGGAAACCCACACGAATGCAGGGAGGACATGCAGACTCCACACAGAAGGCACCCCAGCCGAGAATCAAACCGGAGAACTTCTTGCTGTGAGGTGACAACGCTACTGCTGCACCACTGCGCCGTCCAATTTGATAAGAGACAACAGAAAAAGGAGTAGATGCAGTGAACTTAATGGGCAGTTGTTGTCTTGCAGGTGTATTTGTTTGTGTAAATGTATGGGGGAGGATGCCCAATATATTTGGGTAGTGTTAACAATGCATACTGCCAGTGATGGTGATTCAGTCCTTTTTTATATGGTGTTCTGCTTGTGGTGGTTAATGACACTGGCTGTGTTCTGCTGGTGGCTGTTAATGACACTAGCAAGTTTTGCTTTATTTGTTTCATTTGTGATCAGCCCTCAGAGCATCGCTAAAACCAGATAACTTTTGAGTTGACATTTGCTGTTTGACAGCAATAAGTTATCTGTACATAATAAAACAGTCATTGATATGATTTGTTAGGGTTGGGACTGCGTATTCTGAAAGCGGCAAGGTGAAATACATTTTTTGCCATTCTGTACATGGGTGACAAGGTGGCTGTCTTAAACAGGAAAGCAAGCCGTGTGTGAAAACATGGATCAGTTACTTGATTATTGTTAAGTGATCATTTGATTTGTTTATTTATTTATTTATTTATTTATTTTTTTTGAGGGTGAGGTGCTTATGTGAGCAGCAAGCTAAAATGCATCACTGTGGCTGTCTCCATGTCATCATAATTGGCCCTAAGATTTGTACAAAGAACATTTATAATCCCCTCTTCTTTTTCTTTTGTGAAAGCAATAGTTATATGATTACTGTGATATGCCTTGTGTGTCCGAGAGCAAAAGGTTGGCATGCATTACTGAGGAGATTACTACTTTCACTTCTCACTATTGTATCAGAGAGGTTTACAAAATGTGGTGGTTCTTTGGAGGGCGGATGAGGAAACAAGCGTTTGTAAAAGCACTTACCACAGCATGTATGATCTTATTTTGAATGAATATTAATCCTTTGTTTCTTCAGTGATCTTACAGGATTTTAAGTTCAATTTATCAGCTTAATAGGAAGCTGTAAAATACTTTTTTGTCAAATTATACGGGAAATGAACAGATATAATTTTGTGCTGAGAATTAAAAGTTGTATTCCATCGATATGTAAAATGTTTGGATTACTAAAGGCATCATTTATCTGAGAGACACACTGTTGATTAGTATTTTTATGTTGAGTGTGGCCTGACGTACTTGTTCACTGAAAAAATGTGTGTTATGCAATGCGGTTCCTAAAAAGTATTAGCAGTATTAACTGGGTTTTGTAACCAATTATTACATCATAATTTCTTGAAACTTATTGCCATAGGGGAACTGACCTGTAGGATCATACACTGGTATTAAGTACACTATCAGAGTAACATTGTCACAGTTGAGTAATGTACCCACTTTCCATCATAGGGCTGTGTGATCAAGAGATAAAATGAAGTTAATGTCTAGAATGTGTGAGAAGTAACTTATTGTTATGTCAGTGGCAAATGTTGTGTGCCTCACCAGACAAGGCAACATTTCTATTGCTGCATATAGGATAAGCCCTAAATTCTTGTGGTAGAGGAAGTGTGTTATTTTGTAAATAGTCTGAGATGCAGCAAAATCCTTGAATTAAATCATTCCCAAGTGCATTTTGTACCCAGTATCCTGTTATAATTAAGCATTATACAATGATAGCTCTTGAGTATTCAAAAATGTGCAGGCTGATTGGGCAGCCCAACCAGAGTGCCCTTTGTACGTCGAGCATATACCAATAGAAACAGGTCCAGTCACACCGGACTTTTTTCTGTTCGTATATGCTATGGACCTATACATTTCAAGTGTGCAGATTTTCATAATGTCCAAAACTTTGTCTTGTATTTTAGGTCTGTCCATAATGAAATTTGTGGTATCCTATTGTTTGGTGAGTTGGGTCATTCATGATGCAGAGCACCAACTTAAGTCTGAAGAATGTGTAGAGATTTTCATTTTATTATGTATTTTAGAATTTTTCAGTCTTGCTTTTCCATGATTGATTTCCATTTTCCCCAATTATGTTCACTTTCCTGGCTTGCCTGATAGGTTCATATGTAGGTAGTAGGCTCTTGGACCTAGGGCCTATATAAACCTAGCCAAAAAGGTACCCTGGCTTTCACCACCCAAGAAAATTATTTTTGTGTGCCCCTGTCGAGCAGAGCCACAGAGGTGATCCCCAGGGTGAATTTCCTATTTCCCGTCCAATCATCAAGGTTTTTCTTGAAGAGTGCTAATGAGGAGCTTTGTTTGATATACATAGTTTGTTCCGTAGAATGGGAAGTCTCTGGGACAGGAATCTATCCCTCCAGCATGTTCTGTTTATTGTGGTGACAAGGTTTAGGTCCCTTTAGCATCTAACTCGGATGGATTGGGATTTCTTTGAGTGGAGCATGTCCAACAGCTGTGGGATTGATATAGCTTTGTATGTTAGGCAGAGATTACTTCTGAGTAGGTGATATGTGACAGGGTAAAGCTGGAGATTTTTTGAGATGGTCTGCATAGGACATCTGTTTGAGTCCGGTAATCCTCTTTGTGAGGTATTTCTGCAGCCTTTCCAGTTGTAGATGTCTTGTGAGGTACATACTAAAAGGAGCGTTGTACTCTATAATGGGTCTATTGAGTGAGTAGTAGAGGGGAACAATGACCTCTTTATTTATTTTGTTCCTCAATGAGAAACCTTTTGTGATTTGTGCCACGTGGAAGGATCTCCTGACTACTGTGGGGATGTGATTATCAAAGGTGAGACTACTTTCCACCTGTGTCCCAATGTCTCATCAATGTTCGGTGTTAAGTAGTCTACTACCTATGTGGTAGCTCATGGGTACAAAGTTTTTACCAAAGTGGATGTCAATGCACTTTCTGGCATTGAGCTTGAGGCTATGGCTTTGACACCAGACATCTGTCTCAGTGAGACCCTTTTGTAGGATATCCACATCGTTAGGAGTTTCGGTTTATGGCTCCTAATTTGCAGTCATCTGAACTTCGTTAGCCAAAGATCTTCTGTGTTAGCCTGTACTTGAGAAAAGTCGATATCAAACAGGAGAGGACCCCGGACTGAACCCTGTGGTACTCCACTTGTCACTGGTCTGAAGTCTGATTTGGAGTCTGCTACTTTCACAGTGTGCGTTCTGTCAGTGAGCCAGTTGGCAACCCATCTTGTGATATAGGGATTTATACCTAGATTAGTGAGTTTATCTATAATTCCAGGGTTGGGGTATGGTGTCAAAAGCCTTGGCGAGATCTAGATAGGCTGTGTGAACTACCTTACTCTCGTTTACGGCTTTGGTGACTGCTTCAAAGAACTCTGTCAGGTTTAGGAGACATGATCTACCTTTTACAAACCCGAACTGGGTGGGGTCCAGAGTTTGGAGATTACCTGTGTCTTTCCATGGCCTTGTAGACCAGGCTCGTTAGGCTAATGGGGCAGTAATTTCTGGGGTCCGCAGTGGTCCCCCTTTGTAGAGTGGGATAACCGTCGCTGTGTGCCATTTAGTGGGCACAAAGCCTGAGGTGAGGCTATAATTGAGCATGGTGCTTAGGTGGGGTGCCAGTTCTTTCTGTAGTTTGTGTAGAACACAGTCTGGGATGTTGTCAGGTCCCATAGATGCTGTGTTCTTAGCTTTGGAGAGGTTGGTTTTTACCTGTGCAGCTGTGATTACAGGAACTTTGCATTCTTCGAGTATAGAGATGGGCCCTTTAGGCACTGAACCTATCTGCCCAGGGTGTTGGCAATATCAGTTGGCTGTGTATATTTAGTGCCATTGTGTTGTAACTCAGAGCAGATCTGAGTGTTGCCAGTGAGATTCTTGATGTAGCTCTAGAATGCTTTGTGGTAGTCTTTAGAATCAGTAGCGATTTTTGTAACTAGCTTTGGAGGATTATATGAGGGATCTCAGCTTCTTACTGAGGCTGCCCAGGGAGTTCTTCCAATCCTGGGATTTAACTTTGTTGCAAAAAAAAAAATTGCTTACGCAACTGATCTAATTAGCTTATTTATTTTCTCTTAAAAAATGTTTACCTGCTCTTGCACAATGCACTATTATTTTGAAGTATGCTGTAGAGTCTATTAAGGTCTGTTTTTGGTAGGGCCACGTCTGCTTCTGTGGCACAGTTTAGAAATGTGTGCTCTCGGGATGTTTTAGAGAGATTCTTGAGTACTCTACACAGTTTACAAAAATGTTACCTGATGGACCAGTCTGTAGAAAAGTAAATATTGGCACTTTTAGGTACAGGTGACTTAACTCTTTTTGATCTCTTTAGAGTGGTGTATTTCTACCCAAATTTTATGCCTCACTGCTACAGTGTCTGTCCTCAAAGAAAAGTAGTACTTTTATGAATAACCCACTTTTAACAGTAAAATTTTGAGGGAGACATGTCACTGTAGCAGTAAGGATATGACTGTTACTCTCCAGGTTTCTCATTCTTGTACATTGCTCTCCTACACATTACAATTTCTTAGATAGTCCTGATGTTTATTTCACTGCTTAAAGGACAGCCACACCCACAGACTAAAAAAAAAATGTTTATTTCATCATGGTTTGGTGTTTCCTATATTTTAACACAACTCTGGGACTATTTAGGGCTTTTTAGATATTTTTATGTGCAATTTCTGACTACATGGGGTCTGGCATCTTGAAAAAATTCTGTTTAGTCTGCCTCTTAAGTATCCCAGTTTGTCTCCAAAAAATTGCATCACATCTGCCACGTTTTCCCTAAAGGTCCTGTCAGTGCACTGATTTTTACAGGCAGTCGCTGCTGTGTTATAGTCGCCTACTTTTGGTTAAAAATGTTATCCATTTTCAATGACTAATTCAGACACAAGCAGTGCAGATGCTACAGAACAGAATTGAAAAGTGCATTTTATTGCTCTTTTTCTTTTTAGAAATGCTAATTTGATTTATTTTGTGAAGGTTGAAGTCTAGTTCTTCAAGGCATCTCCCCTCCCCTTTCACACCTACCTTCCCTAGCTGTTAAAGAGCTAAGGGTAATTTGACCCATTATCTGCATGTGATGAACAGCTCACAGCAGGTGACTAGACTAATGTACTGTTTTCGTGTTAGCCTTTCCTTCCTTAGTGGGAGATTTTTTTGTTGCACTCCTCCTGTCAACCAAGCTCCATAGCACTAGGAATAATCACTGTTTTGCAAAGCATCGCTACCACTTATTTTTCCTTCCTTCCTGTTCGGTTAAATAGCTAACAAATGATGCACTATAAACACAACATATTTCACAGACTTGCATGACAGCACCCACATGCTTTTTTTAAGTGGTAATTTAATTTAAGAAAATTATGGTATTGCATACATCTGCTTCTTATGTAAAAACATGCAATTAATGTCTACCCATGGTCATTGCAAATTTATGCTCTTAGTTTTTGCAGCTGTTACTGTGCTTCTGCCTGTACTTTGTTGCATATCAGTAGGGCTCTTCAGAAAAGTGAGATTATAGTTTGACATTTTTGCTAGGTAGAGTGGGCTGGACAAGGCAGCTGTGACATCACAATGTGGGAGGTCCATTGGCTCTTCTGTACAGCATGCAAATCGGGCAGGGATTACATCACTTTGGGGGAGGAAACCTCCCAGTAACTAGAGCAAGAGCTCTGGCATATGTGACATCATCTTTCCAGAGCCAGCTAGAGGTTTTTCAACTTGGTTTTCAAACTGAAAGTAAAACGGTATGAAAAGGTAGGAAGCCTAACAGGGAAAACAGTTGAGTGGATTCGTTTTTAAAGCTGCGTGGATGATTTTTCGAGGCTGTATCAACGAACAGGGACTAAAAGAGACAGCATGTTGAGCAATCTGCTTTAATATTCCATTGTTGTCCTTTAAGATTGCACTTGTATCTAGCAGAAGCAGATTTTCCTGAAAGGTTATTGCTCAGATGAGCTGCCTATATGGGGATCATGAAAGCATCATCACTGATGTTGGTGCAAAACCTGTTATGGCCTAAGTAGGAAAACCTTGCAGGTATGGAAAAAATAGCCAGAACAGATATTTTACTGATGAGCAATCCAGATGTTAGGATTTATTACTACAGTTGCCTCTTTTTTAAAGATCTGTTATGGTGATTTTTATGTATATGACTTTAACTACATACTTTTTTAAGAAGGTGTTAAAATAGAACAGTTGTGTCTTTGGACCTACTTATTTATCACCCAGAAGCAAAATAATGGCTTGTCTCGCTAGTTCTGTCTACATTTTCTTTTAGTGATGAATATGATTGTGTGCTTTGTGTAAAAGTTGCTTTTTCAGGAAGGTTGTTGTGGTCAGCAGACTGAATTTACATTTCATCTGTCTTTACAGGATACAAAATTCCCGTTATTGAAAATTTGGGAGCCACACTGGATCAGTTTGACACAATAGATTTTTCAGATAATGATATTAGGAAGTTGGAGGGATTTCCTTTACTGAAAAGGCTTAAAACGTTACTTTTGAATAACAATCGGCTTTGGTAAGTACATTTTAGAATTAAAGTGCTGTATCATTTTCTTTCAAGTACATGTCTTCACTTGATAGTTGAAATGCCAGACACAAAATGTGTAATATTGGTACAAATAAGTTGTGTACGATATAATGCAAAATTAAAGCTATAGATGTAACACTAGGTTAAAGCGACACAGTTCAAATTAATTATTGAAAAAACTTGACCCTGTGTTGCAGCGGTCGGTCAGTATCTGTGCACTAGATGCTGTTACTGCTTTGTTTTATGATGCTTCATATTCTTGCTTTGAACATCTTTTTTATCAATTTCTTCCCAAATCCTGAAGTTCCTATATCTTTGCCCTCTGATTTTGAATTTTCTGTTACATTACTGTCATCCTCCATACTTTTCCCTTTTGCTGTCTTTCTGTTGGGTTTGTATATTATCCACTATGTCTGTGTTCTTTGTCTGTGGTGGTCATGAAGTCTTTCTTTATTGCTGTTTTCCATTTATGGGAGTATTTGTGCTTTTATTTGATTATCATGTACATGTCAAGTATGCTTTACATGTCTTTAATGTCATTCATATGTGTTTCCTTCTAGCTATATTTCATAGCTAGTGCATGTAGGTGTTGACTTTTGGTCTTTTGGCAGAACAGAGGTGTACATATCCATTGGGAACCATCAGGTTAACAAAATACATTTGCTCATTAAGTGTTAGTTAATGAAATGACGTAGAAAGATAAAATCTTGACTGTGTCCCAGGCAGTCCAGGTTGGATTAACATTGCTGGCATCTTGGTGGAAGGTGTGGTCTTCCATAGCCCTAGTGGAGGATGTGGCTTTGTGAGGACTGGCTGGCTTAAGTGTGGACAAATTGGAAGAGTTTCTGCATAAGGTCAATGGAGGAGCTTGCTTCCTAGAATGTGCTGCAATTTGGAGGTATTCTGTGGGTAGGTTGTTTGCCACCAGGGTGGTGGGTTTAGTTTTTGGAGGATCTTTTTGATGGTTTTGATAGATACTGGTTGGAAGCTGCGTTTTCGGGATTTTGAATTTTCAGGCTTTTGGTTTCAGGATTTTGATTTTCAAGCTTATAGTGTTTCAGGCTTCTGATAGGGAACCATATATATATATATATCTGTGTGTGTGTGTGTGTGTGTGTGTGTATATATATATATATATATATATATATATATATATATATATATAATCAGTATGTATCCAACCAGCGCCCAAAAATACGTATTGCAATATTACAGCAGAACCCAAGATGGATAAAGTATGGATAACACTTCCACAGTCAAATACTCCAATTCCAATAAACGATGAAAAATACTTTTATTAAGCTTTAGTACAGAAAGGAGTGTTGATAGCACAATATATTGATATGTATTTTATTCATTTTATGTTTAGTTATTATGTATTTCTTATTATACATCATTATTGTAAGAACGTGTGTCTATACTTCGTATAGATTTTTAGGATATGATATTAGCTGTTGTTAGTTATCCATGCTATTCTTAATTGTGTAGGGACATTTATAGAGGTATAGGCATTTAAATGTAAGCTTGTGACTTGATACAATTGGCCTGGATTGTTGCTTTGCAGGAATTTACGTAGTTTATTTAATTGTAATGGGAAGTGACGTTTTTTAAATTGCTATATGTATGTTTCTGTGAGTAGTGATTTTGTAACGTCTGAGGAAGCGGGGATACCGTGATAGCGCTAACGTTTCACTTTTTAAATAAAAGTATTTTTCATCGTTTATTGGAATTGGAGTATTTATTGGGCGGCCACGGTGGTGCAGTGGTTAGCATTGCCGCCTCACAGCAAGAGGTTCTCCGGTTCGATCCTCGGCTGGGGTGCCTTCTGTGCGGAGTCTGCATGTCCTCCCTGTGGTCGCGTGGGTTTCCTCCGGGTGCTCCGGTTTCCTCCCACATCCCAAAGACATGCTGCAGGTGGATTGGACACTCTAAATTGGCCCTAGGTGTGCATGTGTGTGTGCCTTCTGTGGAAGGTTGGGTGCCGGGCTGGCAACTCGACACTGTAAAACTTCACTGCCAATTAATGTGCGGACATGGTGATCCGCTGTGGCGACCCCTAACCGGGAAAAAGCCGAAAGAAGAAGAAGAAGAATTGGAATTGGAGTATTTGACTGTGGGGGTGTTATCCATACTTTATCCATCTTGGGTTCTGCTGTAATATTGCAATACGTATTTTTGGGCGCTGGTTGGATACATACTTTTATACACTCGTTGTTTTGTGGATGGATGGTATGGCAGAAACAGGAACGGCAGACTCTAGGAGTGAGAGGTCTGTTATGGGCATCACTGGTTCCTTGCGTAATATTTTAAAGGACATCACGAATCCATTATTGAGTGTTGATGTGTTTGTAGAATGTGAACAAGGAGCGACTGATTTAGATACTGAAATTCTTGTCAGACAAGTTAAAAGGGACATTGAGAACAATTTCTAAGTACAAACGGCTCCAATGCCAGATACAACATATGGAAGCAAGTATCCAGTTGAAAATTGTCCCCCGTGGTCTACGAATACTGAATATGCCGACGTACGGCAACACCTACCCTGACCTACTAGCACGCTGGCAGAGAATTAATCTGCAAGCCAGCATGTCTTGTATGCAGCTCCTAATGGATTTCTTCAAGCCGAAGGAGTTGGAGCTATTGGACAGTCTCACGGACCAACAGAATAAGTTGATTGAGTTAACGGGCAATGACATGACGGATGTGTTCATACAAGAAGTGATTGATCGAGTCACTCGCTATGGAAACAATTTACTTGCCCAGAAGAGGAAGAAGCTTAATAGGGACAAGAAGGACTTTGAGTCCAATCATGTTTTTGTTTGGCCCAGGACTGTGGCTTCAGTAAAAGAGACAGTGGGTCATGGGAATGGACCTACAATGCAGCATTCTGTAGGTAAGGTGGATGGCATGGCTGGTAGAGCTAGTATTAATGCTGAGAGCATAATTAATTTTGATGAACGGAAGCAACTGTCGTTGGAAGACCATGACTGTGCTGCTATAAATAATAGTGCTGATAAGTTGAACTCAGCTTTGCTGAGTCCTAAATCTGTTACTTCGCTATATTTTACACCGGCGGAGGATCGTGCTACATCTGTGGAGTCAGCTGATGCAAGCACGTCACGGACGAGTACCGTGGTGAGGCGTAGGATACAGTTGGAGAAACTGAAAGGAGGGGAGCAGCAGGATTTTCCGTTGGTTCCGCTCCCAATACGTACAGGAAGGAAGAGATCGATGGATCACGACTTCGATCAGGGAGCCAAGCGACCGGAGTACAAATTGGACAAATACAGTCAGGTACACAAGCAGAAATGGAAACAAGGTCATTAGTCTGGAATATTTCCAGTTATGAACTGTCGAGAGCAGAAATGTCGCTCTTGGAGAAAGGTTTGTCGTTTATTCCCACCAGGAAAGCAGGTATCAGTGATTATCTTTTGGCCATCAGGCTATTTGCTAGAAATGTTAACCTTAAGCTTATGTTTAATAATTCTGATAATACTGGTGAATGTTTTTTTAAACGCAAGAGCACTATTAATCCGAGGCTGCCACCTAACTTGGATTTATTTATAAAGGCAGTTGAGAGAGACTTGTATCAAGACTTGAGTTCTGATTCATTAGATTTTCTTAACTTGGATTCTACACAAAATGATGCACTTACAACATTGAAAGACAACCATGACATTATTATACGACCAGCCGACAAAGGCGGCCTGACGGTTGTGATGGATAGACAATATTATGTTGATTCCATGTTGACTATGCTTAACACTAATGCTTATGAATTGACAACACTGGATAGAATAGAGGACTGTTGTGTTAGTATACAGGAAATGCTTCATGATTGTTTGTCTTAAGGTGTGTTGACTAAGGATTTACATGATTTTTTTCAGGTTGAATTTCCTGTTCTACCACGCATCAATGGGCTTCCTAAAGTCCATAAGCATGCAGTTACTCCTCCTTTTAGGCCCATTGTGGCAGGAGAGGGATGGGCTACTCAACCTATCTGTATATACTTGGATAACAAACTTAAGATGGTTTTGCAGCGGTTTGACTACATCTTGAAAGATACTGGACAATTTCTGGTTGGTCTAGATACTTTTGTTAACAGTATAGATAATGCTGATGATTTAGAATTGGTTACCATGGACGTTACATCATTGTTTACATGTATACCCAATGATGTTGGTATTGATTTCGTGAGAAAGTTGTTGCGAGAGACATTTACTGATATTGAAACAGATTTGTTAACTCTTCTTTTAGAAACTGTTCTTGAGAACAATTTTTTCATCTTTTTGGACAAACCATTTAGACAATTGACAGGGGTAGCCATGGGCACGAGTTGTGCCAATTCGTACGCCAACCTTGTGTTGGTGGCATGGGAGAAAGAGGTCATGTTGACCTGCTCCAACATCGTCTTTTATAGACGATTCGTCGACGACCTCTTTCTCCTGTGGCGAGGCACCAGTGCAGCCTTGGAGTCATTTTTATTGCATGTTAATAGCCTTGAAGGCTTTTTGAAATTTACTATGGACCATTCCAAGGACAGCATCAATTATTTGGATGTAACGGTCTATAGGGAGTTTGGAACATTCAACACTAGTATATATAGGAAAGATTGTTATAGAGCCTCATATTTAGCAGTGGACAGTATGCATCAGCCTGGTGTATTTAGGAACATAGTCAAGGGCCAAGCTTTGAGGCTCTCCCATCTATGCTCTGATGATGCAAAGTATCTTTCAGATGCTCAAGTTCAAAACAGAAGTTTCCTTGAGAGGGGCTATGAACGAGAGGTTTTGAATTCTGTATGCGATGAAGTGGGGAAACTTAGAAATAGTAAAGGAAGACCCTACTATTCTGCAAATAGGGTCAAGAGAACTGACCCTAATAGGACAAGTTCCACTTTGCAACTACCTGTGATTCTTCCTTATGCGAAAAATCTAAAGTCAGTTCAGAAAGTGTTGCTTGATAATTGGAATATACTCACGGCAGATGGTGATACACGTAATATTGTAGGCAACTGTCCGCGCTATGTCTATAACAATTTGAAAAATCTTAAACAGCACTTATGTTTTCCAAATTTATGTGCTAATAATCAATTGAGTATATCAGTAGTTGAGTTTGGCACTAAGAGATGTGGGTCATGTGCCCAATGTAACTTTATAGACATGTCGAGATTCTTTAGGAATCCAAATGATGGCAAGCTATGGGAGATCAGATGTAGAGCAGATTGTGCAACAAGGAATATTGTATATGTGGCATGTTGCCAAATTTGTTTCATGTTCTACGTGGGGAAGACCAACAGGTCCCTACGAGAACGGGTGAGGGATCATCTTTATTGTTATGCCAGGTCGGATGCATGCAGTGCTATTGCTAAGCATATGCTCAAGTATGATAATCATAGCTTTCTGTTTCAGGTATTACATGTTCAGCCTCATAACTTGCGAGGTGGTGATATAGTTAATTCTACGGAATTGTCCGAAACTGAATGGATTTTGAGATTAGCAGCACACCGTGGGAGGGGGCTTAATGAATGTGTACCCCTCAGGCCAGTTTTGAAAGCCAGACCTATTAAATAATTAGGCATGGCTTGGTATTTTCAGTGTTAGGCAATATCATTATATTTTTAGTCATTTAATGTTGTTTAGATAAGGCCAGATTTAATAGTTGCTTTTGTCTGGCTTATTGATCGTGTATCTTTTGAACGTTAGGTTAATTATATGCTTTAGTATAGAAAGGAGTGTTGATAGCACAATATATTGATATGTATTTTATTCATTTTATGTTTAGTTATTATGTATTTCTTATTATACATCATTATTGTAATAACGTGTGTCTATACTTCGTATAGATTTTTAGGATATGATATTAGCTGTTGTTAGTTATCCATGCTCTTCTTAATTATGTGGGGATATTTATAGAGGTATAGGCATTTAAATGTAAGCTTGTGACGATACAATTGACCTGGATTGTTGTTTTGCAGGAATTTACATAGTTTATTTAATTAATTGTAATGGGAAGTGACGTTTTTTAAATTGCTATATGTATGTTTCTGTGTGTAGTGATTTTGTAACGTCTGAGGAAGCGGGGATACCGCGATAGCGCTAACGTTTCACTTTTTAAATAAAAGTTTTTATCATTTATTTTATCGTTCATTGGAATTGGAGCATTTGGCTGTGGAAGTGTTTTATCCATACTTTATCCATCCTGGGTTCTGCTGTTCTGTTTTATAGATGTGTGTGTGTGTGTGTGTGTGTGTGTGTGTGTGTGTGTGTGTGTATATATGTATATA
>NC_056740.1:230706022-230719931 GCF_019279795.1 Protopterus annectens
CCAAACTTTTTAACACACACAGACATGGATGTGCGCGCGCACACACACACTTACCTGAATACATAACCATAGCAGAACTTAAGTGCAATATTCAAAACCTCCAGTATTCGAGGTTTTTAATTTCGCGCTTCTAACCTTTCACTACTATGTGGGTTCTGCTTCTTGGGTTCAAAATACTGAAATTCAATGTTGCAGTATTTCGAGCTTCTGAACGGAACCCGTAGCATATCACCTACTCCGAGGCGATCTCTGCCTAATATATTAAGCTATGTCAAACCCTGAGCTGTTGGACATGCTACATCTAAAGAAATCCAAATCCTTCCAAGCTACAGACTCTATGCACCCAAACCTTGTCACCACAATAAACAGGATACGCTGGAGGGATAGATTCCTGTCCCAGAGACTTCCTATCCTCTGGAACAAGCTACCCATCTGTCAAGCAAAGTTCTTCATTAGCACTCTTCAAGAAAAATCTTGAGTGGATGGGAAATAGGAAATACACCCTGGGGATCACTTCTGTGTCTCTGCTGGACAGTGGCACAGGAAAATAACTTTCTTGGGTGGCGTAAACTATGGTACCTTGCTGACTAAGGTTACGTAGGCCCTTGGGCCGATAGCCTAGTACCTACCTATGCACCTATATTTGTATATACGTGTGTTTATATATATATATATATATATGTGTATATATATATATATATATATATATATATATATATATATATATATATATATATATATATACACATACATATATATATATATATATATATATATATATATATATATATATATATATATATATACACATACATATATCTGTGTGTGTGTGTAGATATATATATATTTATATAGATATTTATAGGTGTGTGTATATGTATATATATTTATATATATGTGTGTGTGTGTAATATATATATATGTATATATTTAATCTCAGCCTTACCACAGGATTAGATTGCCCAGGGTGGCGATCACGCAGCTGTGGTCCCCACTCTACAAGGCGGTGCCTCTACTGGGACCCTGATTAATTGCAGCGCCCATAAGCTAACAAGTCTAGTCTGCAAAGCTGTGGAGAGGATCATAATGGAGCTCATAAACAAAGATATAGGGGACTTGCAGACATTGGACCCGACCCAGTTCCCAACCGTCAAGGGCAGATCATGCCTGCTTTTTCAAATTGAGTCAACTAACTTGAAACAGTCACCAAGGCCATTGATATGAGGAAAGGCAGTCCATACAGCCTACCTTGACCTTGCAAAAGAGACCTTCGACACAATACCCACTTGGGTATTGTAGAAAAACTTTACCAGCAAATGTAAACCCATATGTCACAAGATTGGTTTTGCAAACTGAAAGCCCAGGACAGAACCCACAGGGTTAGAGTTGCTGGCGCAATGTCAGACTCCAAGCGGTCTAGCGGCGATTGTCCCACAGGGCCTCTGTCCTTGGCCCCCTATTGTTCGGCATCTACTTCTCAGAGTACAGGCCAACATGGGAGGACTTTGGCCTGACAAAGTTTGCAGGCGAGCTGCACGAACTGGGCGCCATAGTGGAAAGTGCATCGGACCGCGGATATCCTTCCGGAATGGACTCACGAGGAAACAGATAGCTGGTGCCAGAGCCATGGCCTGAAGTTAAGCAGCCAAAATGTATAGTCATACCCTTGGGGAAAAACAAAGGTAACCCAAGCTACCATATAGGTGGCAATCCACTAAGCACAGAAGAGGTTGCTCGGGGATGCTGGGGACCCCAGGTTGACAGTGGCCTTTCTTTTTGACACTCCACGTTGCTAAAGTGGTTAGAAAGACCTTCTACATTGCCCACCCTGATCATGAAGGGATTCACATCCAGATCTGAGTGAAGGGTCATTGTTCCCCTGTACTCTTCACTTACAAGACCAATGATGCGAGTACATTTGCCCCCATTAAGATGTATATGCACCCGACATCTGCAGCAATTGGAGAGACCCCAAAAGTTCCCTCACCAAAAGGATAAAGGGACTCCAAAATCTGTCATATGCTGCCAGATTGAAGGAAACTCCAGCTCTATTCAGTTGCATACCATCTCTGCTCAGAGGTGACATGTGCCTGACATACAAGGCCATGTCCAACCCGGAGTGTGGACATGCTCCACCTCAAAAATCCAAATCCACCAAAACCACTAGAACAAGCGACTTAAACCTTAGCACAGATATAAATAGGGCGTGCTGGAGGGATGAATGACTCCTATGCTGTGGAATAAAATCCCACGGTCCATGTGAGGCCAGAGCACCTTGCGCTGGCTCTGTTCAAGATAAATCTTGACCTGTGGATGGGAGATCATAGGTTTATGCGGGGGAATCATCTCTGTGTCACTGCTGGACAGAGGCACAACAAACTAATGGGCACAGTATTTTTCATATAAGAGGGGTGGCGTAAGCCACAAAGAAATTTAGGCTAGGCTTATAAATGCCTTAGGGCAGATAGCCTAGTATAAACCTATGAACCTATATATATATATATATATATAAACCTATGAACCTATATATATATATATATATATATATATATATATATATATATATATATATATATATAATGTGTGTGTGTATATATATATATATATATATATATATACACATATATATGTGTGTGTGTGTGTATTTATTTATGTATGTGTGTGTGTGTGTGTGTGTGTGTGTGTGTGTGTATATATAAATATATATATATATATATATATATATATATATATGTGTGTGTATATAATGTATAATAATATGGTATTCAACCATGTAGTGTTGGTTGGCTTTGATTATTTCTAGTGTTTTTTGGTTGTGAATTGTTTTGGTTTCACGTAGCTCTTGCTTCTGGTCCTTCTTGGTTCTTCCTACTTAGCACTAATGCCCGAACAACTGACTTAATGTGACATGGGTTAGGCTTCCCTGCGTAGAAGAGGTTTAGCAGAATTCAGATGCACAGTGAAAGTGTGTTTTTTAAGACTGATGAAAATGGAATTATGCCACTCTGTGAGTTGAGCAGTGCTGCTTTTTAATTTTTTGAAATTTATGTAAGCAACAGGATGCACATTTCCCTTGGACTCTAAACTGAAAGATTGTTTATATGGACTGTGTGCTAAGTGTTGCCTATCTTCAGAACACCTGTCATAGAACCTAGGTTAGTTGTGGTACCTTCCCCACTTTGACTGCATCTACTAACTTAGTTTCCTTTCATTTCTAAAGCATGTACAGCCAACAGCAGCTCTTGAGTCAGGTGCTGAGGCCTGGAACTCATTTGACTGAGATTTTGTTGTTTTGGATTTGCATCTCCAAGTTAGTTGGAATTGATCAATTTTCGGCCACTGGTAATGAAAGTCAGAATAAAATTTCATATGTCATCTTTCTCTTTACCCTCATTTATTTCATGTCATTGTGCAAGAGTACATCTACTTGTGTATTTCATTTTTCAAAGTACATTACAGTAATTTATGCATTTTAAAGTTGTATATATTTTTTCAGTTTGAAATTGTGTTTGCTTTATTAGTTTAAAGGTGTTTATTTTGAACTGTTTAATAACTGTTTGCTTGGGCAATTTGAGAACTGCCTGTTAATGATTTTGCTACCATGTGATTATAATTTAGCTTAAGAATTATTAGAAACAATGTTTTTGGTGTGATCGCACAGTTTGTTTGGTAAGTTGTAACAATGAATATTGGAAGGAGGGTGTTGATACTTGAAAAAGATCATTATCTCCTCCTGAAAAACCTGTGTGCACAGAATTTAATGTTGGACAGGTTTTGTTTAGTGTTTGTAAAGTAGTACCAGAAGACATTGGGCTTTGGATCAAGGTGGCGTAAGCTCTTGCCATTATGCCTGTAACTGTTCTGCAGCTGATCATTGTAAAGCTTATTTAGGTTTGTGAAGTGTAGCTATACCCAGAGTCAGCAGTATGTATTTACTGTACGCTTTTGAGGCAAGGTGCCCCCTTGCATGCTTGGTCAGTGGTGTGAATTGAGACCTTACCCCCAGTTATCGCATTTAAATTGGCAGCCTGCACATTACAGTCCTCTCCCTAGATGAATGCTGCTACACCGGGAAGATGGCCTTTTGGTAATCTTTCTTTTGCATATTGCGTTGTGCTTTAGCGCAGATATGGTTAGGCAGTAACCAAAGACTGTTTATTTTAGCTCACTCTTTTTGAACAGAATAATGCATATTTATTTCACAAAGCTGCTAAGTAATCCTATCTACATCTTAAGGGCAACCAAATGTAGACCATATACAGGAATCCTCCTCCTTACTGGATGTGTATAGATTATAGGATGGACTTTCTAATGATTTCCTAAAGCATGTTTTTCTCGGATATGTTAACGTCCATGTAAATGGTACAATCCCTTAACTTGGGCCCTCACACCTATTTGAATTTAACAAAATTTGCCAGTATTTCGTTTCCATTTTGCAGTAGTTGTCTTGCTGTTGGTATTCAGAAAAATATCTGTAACCTTGTGCATCAGATAGACAAGGCCACATTTTTTATAGAGTATTCTGATGTAAAATGTTGCTAGGATAGAAGCAGTCATTGTTCCTGACTTTTATCTATTTTTCTAATTCTTTTTCATGAATGCATTTTTATTATAGTCGAATTGGTGAAAATCTTGAGCAGTCTTTACCAAATCTCAGAGAGTTGATTCTTACAAACAACAACCTTCAAGAGTTGGTAAGTTATCGAGTCATATCTGAGATCATTGTAATTATTGTTTTTATTATTAAAGTAAATTTGTGCTACACATGTTGTTGTGTCTTTCGGCTTTTCCCGGTTAGGGGTCTCCACAGCAGAACTCCGGTCCGCTAATGATTGGCAGTAGATTTTTACGTGCTGAGTTGCCAGCCCTGACACACAACCTTCAACAAAGGTATGCCCATTCACGCACGTCTCCACACAGAAGACGCTCTAGCTGTGAATCGAACAGGACAACGTCTTACTGTTAGGCAACAAGCTACCGCAGCACCACCATTTTGCATATGATTTATAATAATTTAAAAAGTTGTCTGAAGGTGGTTCGAAATGGCCAGAAGGAGCTCAGAGATGGGAGTACTGACTGTGACCTTAATAACTGACTTGAATTTAAATATTGTCCTGGTGCTGCAGGAACCAGTGATGGGAAAGGTTTTTGAGTGACTGTTTGATGCTGCTTTGCCCATCCCAGGAAGCGGGTATCAATTTCATTTTACTGCAGGATTGTCTTGGAGAATGCCCCAAAGTATGCGTTTTATGTAATGAAACTTTAGAAAAGAAGTGCAAGTAAGTGGTGCACATACTTGAACATCACTGGTTAGCAGGGGTATTTATTTGCACATGATCAGAAAATCTGCAAGCCTCTTGTAGGAGAAAATATGACGTCTCCATCTCTTGCCTTTCCTTCCGTGGCTGCTTCTGATTCTAGGTTGTTAGGGGAACCTAACTGCCCCAAAGGGGTAAACAGGGCCCCTGAGCTTGGGAAAATGCTGGGGTCTAAATATGTATTTTTAAGTACCTTGGAAAATGGGATGGAATGCTTAATTAATAGCAATCATTGGCATTGTGTATTGTACATAGTTATCTGTGATGTTCATTGTAATGTGTCACTGTTGCAGTCCAAGCAATCTAGACAACCTTCGTGCAGGTAAACCCATCTTCTCAAGCTGTACCATGTAGATTCAGCCTTCACTATCCCACTAAGGGCATTGGGAAGTTGGTAGTAATAAATGGAGCATCAGTCAATGCTATCTTAAGATCTTTGTCGTGCACTACTTAGTCCTATATTCGCTAATAGTGCTTAGTCTGTCATTGTCTACTTCCAGCAGCACAAATAAGTACCCCATAAGGAATTTCTTTCATACTCTCTGTAGTGTTGTTACTTTTTGGCTAATGGGTGACACTGAATTTCAGAAGAATTTGTAGCTGCAGTTAATTGTGTGGTGTGTAAAAAGCAAATCCCTCACAAGAATTTCCATTATAAATGTTTGATGCTTAACATAAGATCACTGTTGCAGCAGTGTAAGCTGCATATGAGTTGTATCCTTGAAAGGATATGACCACTGGCTAGCTTTCAGAGTTTCAAGGCACCTTCCACATGACTTAACAGCTGTGCAGTTTGAGAGTTGCATAAAAGCAGAGGTTAGGGCTCCAAATGTTTCGTAGCTCTCTTGATGACAAAGTGCCCTTCCTCTGTTGCCTTTGTGGAATTGAAGGTCAGCTAGCAGTCTCCCACTGCTTCATTTTTTATGGAAAAATGTTTGTGTGTAAAATATGCATATTTTATGCAGGAAAAAATGGACGGTCATTACATAAAGGGATTTTTACTTGAGGAATGCTTGTTTGAGAAGACTGTGCAAGAGATCTTTTTACTGTATTTTCCCTACATTTAGAGTTTTTATGTGAGGTGCAGGGTACTGTGCTCTTTGACAACCTGCATTAAATTTTGTACCTAAAAATATTTCCTTTTCTGTCGTAGTTACTGACGCAGACCGGCATCACTACTCTCCTTTTAAGCTGTCTTCTTGGCTAAACCGTAGAGCAGTTATCAGTCTCCTCGGTTCGTCCTTTTCCTGTCCACAAGAAGAAAATGTCTCGCAAGTCTTTGTGTCAGATCAGCTTCCTCACTGCATCGGCCTCTGATGGATGACTGCTGTGGCCAAACCGTGTTCCTGGACTGCTCATCATCTCTGTCCCTCTTGTGTAATTTTTGGGAAGACACCAAGGGCCAAGAATTAGACAACTCTCTGTGGCTGTGTGGTTGTCCTTCCTTCAGAAGGGCAAAGTACTCTTGTTGGTCTCTGGACATGGAGCAGATGAAGTTTTACCAACGTCCAGGCTTAAGTTGCTTGATTCCTGAGCTAGTACCTCTGACAGGGGTCCTCCTTTTTCCAGGAGGTCTTTCCAGGAAAAGAAAGCAAAGAGTTGAGAAGTGGAATAAGTGACATTTTTAACTCATTCACTCTGGAGCAGCTCAGAAAAAGCTGCCTGCTTAATTCTACCATAGAAATAATAGTGCAGCCTGAGCTCATTTTCAGAAAATTCATTTGTAATACCATATGGAAAACAAATATTCATTGCTCTTTAACTATAAGAGCTAAACTAAAAATGTAAACGCAAAAGTTTTTCAGCAGACACTGACCTTTCCAACAGTGTAAATGTTGATAGTGCACATCATAGTCATTATTAAATATTTGGCAAGGAATGGTGATATTGTGCACAATATCTTGGTCAGTATATCATGTAGACCCATACAATTAGTATTTAATTAGTATGAATGTCAGCTTTAAAATGATACCCTAACCATTACTGTGTGATGCTCCTTTACGGACATAGTCACAGAAATATGATTAATATAATATTTTTCGTAACTGATAAAGCAGAATATCTCATCGCCTGTAACAGACGTGTAGAAGTTGTGCGTCTCAATGTCAGCATCAAAATGATGCATCATTTGTGTCATCACCTTGCTCCCTTGTAAAGATATGGGCCTGATAATGAGAAGTATTGGAAATGTATAAATTTCATAATCCTACAAGAAACAAACTGTGATATCTGTACATGTATACAGTGCACACACAGTTCTTTTACAATGTTGTAAGGAGTAACACCGTCATCAAAATGAGGTTTTACTTGGCACACTGTCATGCTCTCTTGCAAAGTTATTTACCAAAATATGGAAAAATCATAATTTTCATAACTTAACTCCAAAACAAACTTTGATATCTGTGCATGTATACAACATACAGGGGCAGTTCTTTTACCATGTTGAACTATCAATACTGTCTTCAAAATGAGGTATTACTTAGCACATTCAGATGCTCCCTTGCAAAGTTATTTACCAAAATAAGAAAAAATAAACTGATATCTGTACATGTGCACAGCATTCGGAAATAGTTGTTACCATGTAGACACACATGATTGTAAATATACACATTCTTGGTGTAGCCAACATTCTGCTGAATGGGTACATGTATAGAGAAAAAGCAAGGTAAGGACCACCACTCCACTAATGAACCCAGGACAGGTATGGGACTTCAGTGGCAGGCAAGCCGAAGTACAGTAATAGAAGCAGAAATGTCAAACTTATCTGGTTCATCCATGTACGAATTAGTCACAAAAGTAATTCAAGTTATCGTATCTGGCCATCACTCTGGTTACAATAAGACCCATCAGTTTTCCTCAGTGCAGTATGTGCATATTGTTAACAGATAATAAATTATTGTCGAAAGCTGGATACATAAACAAAAATTATAATAACCATCACTGAAACCTGAGCTGTAGGTAATACTTGTTGCACCGTATCTGTATTAAGATCTTCAGCAGTCTGACCATGTATGCACAAGCACTTCCCTGGTACACAAATTATTTCCCCTACCAACATCTTCATTACTACATGTTATACACATGTCCCTAAATGAAACATTCACCCAAATGGACCCCTTCAGGAAAATGTTGAGATACGCACAATTATCAAACTTGTATATATGCGTGTGAACAATGTATATATGTGCAAGTACATTATCTAGGATGGACATGACTGTGGTGAATACGTATTTTAAGAAGAGGGAGGAGCATAGGGCTGACGTACAAGAGTGGAGGAAGATGCACACAGGTGGATTATATCCTATGTAGGAGGGCCAGTCTTAAGGAGATTGGAGACTGTAAAGTGGTGGCAGGGGAAAGTGTAGTTAAGCAGCATAGAATGGTGGTCTGTAGGATGATGCTGGTGATCAAGAAGAGGAGGAGGCATGTGAAAGCAGTGCCAAGGATTAAATGGAAGTTAAAAAAGGGAGATTGTGAAGTGGAGTTTAGGGAAGAGTTAAGACAGGCACTGGGAGGCAGTGGAGAGTTACCGAATAGCTGGGTAACTACAACAGAACTAGTAAGGGAGACTGTTAGAAAGGTGCTTGGTGTGACATCTGGACAGAAGAAGGAGGACAAGGAGACCTGGTGGTGGAATGAGGAAGTACAGGAGAGTATACAGAGGAAGAGGATGGCGAAGAAGTGGGATTGTCAAAGAGATGAAGAAAGTAGACATGAGTATAAGGAGATGAGGCGCATGGCAAAGAGAGAGGTGGCGAAAGCTAAGGATAAGGCATATGGAGAGTTGTTTGAGAGATTGTACACTAAAGAGGGAGAAAAGGACCTGTATTGATTGGCTAGACAGAGGGACAGAGCTGGGAAAGATGTGCAGCAAGTAAGGGAGATAAAGAATAGTGAGGGAAAGGTACTCACAAGAGAGGAGAGTGTGTTGAGTAGATGTAAAGAGTATTTTGAGAGGCTGATGAATGAAGAGAATGAGAGAGAGAAGGTTGGATGATGTGGGGATAGTGAATCAGGAAGTGAAACAGATTAGCAAGGAGGAAGTAAGGACAGCTATGAAGAGGATGAAGAATGGAAAGGCTGTTGGCCCAGATGACATACCAATGGAAGCATGGAGATGCTTAGGAGAAATGGCAGTGGAATTTTTAACTAGATTGTTTAATGAAATTTTGGAAAGTCAGAGGATGCCTGAGGAGTGGAGAAAAAGTGTTTTGGTACCTATCTTTAAGAATAAGGGTGATGTGCAGAGCTGCAGTAACTAAAGAGGGATGAAATTGATCAGTCACAGCTTGAAGTTATGGGAAAGAGTAGTAGAAGCTGGGTTAAGAAGGGAGGTGATAGTGATCAGCAGTATGGTTTCATGCCAGGAAAGAGCACTACAGATGCAATGTTTGCTCTGAGAGTGTTATTGGAGAAATACAGAGAAGGTCAGAAGGAGTTGCATTGTGTCTTTGTAGACTTGGAGAAAGCATATGACAGGGTGCCTAGAGAAGAGTTGTGGTATTGTATGAGGAAGTCGGGAGTGGCAGAGAAGTATCTAAGAGTGGTACAGGATATGTACGAGGGTAGTGTGACAATGCTGAGGACTGCAGTGGGAGTGACAGATCCGTTTAAGGTGGAGGTGGGATTACATCAAGGATCAGTTCTGAGTCCTTTCTTATTTGCAGTGGTGATGGACAGTTTGACAGATAAGATCAGACAGGAGGCCCTGTGGACTATGATGTTTGCAGATGACATTGTGGTCTGTAGTGAGAGTAGGTATCAGGTTGAGGAGACTCTGGAGAGGTGGAGATGTGCTCTAGAGTGCAGAGGAATGAAGGTCAGCAGGGCTAAGACAGAATATATGTGTGTAAATGAGAGGGAGGGTAGAGGAATGGTGAGGATGCAGGGAGTAGAGTGGGTAAAGGTGGACAAGTTTAAGTACTTGGGATCAACAGTTCAGAGTAATGGTGAATGTGGAAGAGAGGTGAAGAAGAGAGTACAGGCAGGGTAGAATGGGTGGTGAAGAGTGTCAGGAGTGATTTGTGACAGACTGGTACCAGTAAGTGAAAGGGAAGGTCTACAAGAGGGTAGTGAGACCAGCTATGTTATATGGGTTGGAGACAGTGGCATTGACAAAAAGGCAGGAGTCAGAGCTGGATGTGGCAGAGTTAAAGATGTTAAGATTTGCAGTCGGTGTGACTAGGATGGATAGGATTAGGACTCTGTATATTAGAGGGTCATCTCATGTTGGACAGTTTGGAGACAAAGCAAGAGAGACGAGATTGCATTGGTTTGGACATGTGCTGAGGAGGGATGATGGGTATATTGGGGAAAAAGATGCTAAGGATGGAGCTGCCAGGTAAGAGGAAAAGAGGAAGGCCTAAGATAAGGTTTATGGACGTGGTGAGAGAGGAGCATGCAGGCAGTTGGTGTGACAGAGCAAGATGCAGAGGATAGGAAGAAATGGAGAGATGATCTGCTGTGGCAACCCCTAACGGGAAAAGCCTAAAGATGAGATGTATATTTTATATATCTATATATATATATATATATATATATATATAATATATATATATATATATATATATATATATAGATATATCTATCTATCTATATATATATATATATATATATATATATATAGATATCTATATATACATATATATATATAAACATGTACATATATATATACATATATATATGTATATGTATATATATCTGTATCTATATCTGTATATTTATATATACATATATATATATATATATATATATATATATATATATAAACACACACAATACACACACATATATACACACATATATATATATATATATATATAGAAAAAAAAATATCAGGGGTTTAAGAGGGTAGGCAGTTGAAGAATGAGGGGGGTTGCTTGCAGTGACTCCAGCCAGAGAAAAAACACAACCTGGCTTGTAGATTGATCAGATTGATAACGACTTCTACTTATGTCAATAACAGTAGTAGCAGCTGTGACTTTTCCCAGAAAAGTGATTATGACTAACTGCTATATTGTAACTGCACGTATTGCTAATGTGATAATGACATTCCTTTCATTACTGCAAAGTTATGCATGCTGAGACATGGGTGATAATTGCTGCACATAACCTGAGTAGGCATTCATTATATTGCATTGTGCAGCTGTTATGTAACACTGACTCATTATCATCAGTAAGGAGAAGACCCGAGTCATTCAGTCAAGTAGTATAACACTAGGATATTACTGAACCCTTCCTCCCACCTAAATTCCACACATGACTGACCAAGCCAGGAGAAATGCACAAAATATATGGTGGCTCCTTGCTGTCAGTAGTCACCTAGTGATAACCTTTATCTCACTCGGGCAACTACCGAGTATAATCATAATAATAAGACAAGCAGAATTGTCAGACTTATCTAGCTTATCCGTTTAAAAGTGTTAATTCAGGTTCTCACCTAACCATCCCTCTGGTTACAGTAACAGTCAGAAGTTAAAAAGGCAGAAATATTGTCAAAAATATGTGGTTAAACAATGCCAATAATCGGACAACAAAGAAAGATCAGACCTAACTTTTGCATGAAAACCATGGAGGTTTCTGAAAAGTGTTGAACACTTGGACATTGTCCATGTTGGAGTGAATGACTTGAGACGTACCTTCTTGGACTACATGAAAAGAGACGAGGAAGAGCTCTCGGATGATGTAGCCCTGGCAGGTATGACCCTAGCCCTGAGTAGCATCCTGCCTTTGCCCGGAATGATACCACAGTACAAGGACAAAATGATTGACTTCAACCACTGGCTAAGCTTCTGGTGACATTCAAAGGTGATCCCGTATCTGGCTGGGACATCATGATCGACAGACCATGATGCTTTACCAGAGATGGTCTGCACCTGTCACCCGTGGGATTCAGGTTACTGGCTAAAGCTCTTGCCACCCCTATAGTGCCTTTTTTAGGCAAGGTTCAAAAGACAAAACCACCACCGTAACCGATACAAGCATGCAAAATCTGAAGGTAATGCTCTCAATGCTAGAAGTGTAAACCTCAAAATGCACTCTCTCTCGAGGCAGTCCTAAAAATGGAGAACATCGATATCTGTGCAGTAACTGAGACCTGGTTCAAGGCTCCAGAGCGCACCCCTGCAATACCAGGCTACAACTCTTACCACACTTTTCGGCCACCAAACCACGACAGAAACACTAAAGGTGGAGGAGTGTCCATATTCACCAAGGATATTCACACCTCCAGGCTAGTTGCCCAACACAATGCATCTGAAATGTTGTAGGTGCAACCAACATTAGGTAAGACTACAGTCCAAATTGCAGCTTGCTACAGATCCCCTACCATGCCCCGAGATTCTCACTACACCTTTCTAAACATACTGGAAAATATTAAGATACAACCAAACACCCTAATACTGGGTGATTTCAACTACCCTGCTATTAACTAGGAAAACTACTCCAGTAACAACACCTTTTCCCAACGGTTCTTGGAATTCATAAATTCCAGTGTCCTGGAACAACTAATCCATTGTCCCACCAGGGGCTCCAATATCCTAGACCTGGTCATTACCAACATGGGAGATAGATGCTCCACACAAGTGGTCACCCTGTCATTGGTCAGGTCTGACCATAAGCTAATCACCCTTGACATCCACATCCCACCCTACCTCCCACTAAGGAAACCTCTGTAAAAAGCTTCTCCAAAGCAAACTTCATGCTACTCAAGTCGGAAGTGACAAACTTCATGACACCCATGCAGACGGGACCTGAAAGTTTGACTGCTGAATCCTACACTAAGGCACTGTACAAGCACATCCACTCGTGCATAAATCGTGCCATCCCAAATAGAACCAAGATGCTCTCCTCCAAAAAAAGGAAGCCAATCTGGTTGTCCCCTGCCATAAACAAACTATACAACAGAAGGAAGAAATTGTTGCAGAAAAGAGGAAAATCCAGGATGCAAAAAACTCCTTTACCAGCCTCAGTAAGAAGCTGAGATCCCTCATAAAATCCTCCAATGCAAGTTACGAAAATAAAATTGCTAAAGATTCCAAAGACAAATACTAGGCATTCTATAGTTATGTCAGTATAAATGGCAATGCTCAGATCTTCTCTGAGCTACAACAGAATGGCATTAAATATACTGATCCCAAGGATATTGCCAATATCCTGGCAGATGGATTTAGTGGCAACTTCAGCCCCCCTCTCACCCCCTGAAGGACCCATCTCAATACCAAAAGACTGCCAAATTCTGGTAATCATGGCCACACAGAAACCGCACACTCCAAAGCTAAGAATACAGCATCCATGGGACCAGATGACATCCCGGGCTGTGTACTAGATGAATGACAAAATGAACTGACACCTCACCTAAGTGTCATGTTTAATCATAGCCTCACCTCAGGCTTCGTGCCCACTGAGTGGCGCACGACTACAGTTATCCCGCTCCACAAAGGGGGATTCACCTTGGATCCCGGGGACTACCGTCCCATCAGTCTGACGAGCCTGATCTGCAAGGGCATGGAACGCATTATCGTGGAACTTGTAAACAAAGACATTGGCAACCTTCAAACACTGGACCCCACCCAGATGTTCATAGTGTTTCA
>NC_056740.1:230720431-230752931 GCF_019279795.1 Protopterus annectens
TCATGCAAAAGTAAAAAAACACCTATGAATCTAATTGTTTCTTTTATCCCATCCCTCCGCCTTTTGCTGTTTATACATTTCTATTATTGTTTTTACTATCTTTGCCAGTTTCTTTTTCTCTCTCCACTGAATGCCTTGATACCCTCCAGTGTTTTTCCATCTTCGTTTCCCTTTATCCTTTTTATTGTTATTCCTGTTAATTTATAATCTGTTAGTTACTGTATCTGTTTACATTTTTTTCTTAATCTGGTCTTCATGCTGTCTTGTTACGTAGCTTCCTACCAATGTTTGACCAGGTATGTCTTGCTGACTAGTGTGTATACTGATTTCCACCCACTCTTTCTGAGCTGGCATCTCTTGCATCCTTCCACCCAACTGTTTGTAAAAAGCCTGTGAGAAATCTTCTCTCCTTCATTCCTTTCCTCGTTCTTGGACCTCCTGCTTTTTAAGTATTGTATTCCAGTCTCCTATGCAAATTATAACCCCCTCCCAAAATCTCACAATCTCTGTCAAGATGCTCCTTATTTCCATTAATTGTGCTTTAGGTGGAAGAAAGTCTAATGATTTTTTTCACTGTATCAGACATTTTCAAATCCTGAGGTAGATCAGCCTCCAATGATGTCCTGTGTGTCGTCGCCCTTCTATTGCTGAGATGAATGCATTTCTGTTCTGTCTGATTTATCCACGTAGGTGCCATCTTCCCCAACTTCTTCCAGGTTTTCACATTTCCTTTTAATACAAGCTCTCTGAATTGAAAGCTCTGAAACTTTATTGGCCTCTGCTGTTTTGGCTGGTCCGGCTGGCTGGGGCACCATGCAGTTGTGTGTGTTCCTTTTTAATAAAACTTCATTCTGTATTCCAGCCAATTTGCACAGCAATTCCTTAATGGCTTTTTTGCAGGCAGTACGTTCAAATTTCTCTGGTACACCATTCATCTTGTTGCTTTTTCTCCTTGCCTTGTCCTCAGAGTCTATAGCCCTGGATTTTTTGGTTCCTTATTTTCTGCCAGAATGCCTTGTATTACTCTCGTATGCTTATTCAATCCTTTTGTTATTTCCTGTGTTATGTTTTCTGTTTTCATGCGTCATTAGATTTTCCATCAGAGACTTTATTAGCTCAAGCCTTCTCTTTTTTTTCAGCAGTAACCTATTCATACTGAACTGTCTGTGCCACTGCTTTCTCCATTTGCTGGTTTGCTGGTACGTTCACCTTTGTTACTGTCCTCTCCTTAGTCCCTCTCTCTCTAACTTTTTGTGTGGTTTTAGGACTTTCTGCTTACCAGTGCAAAACTTCACTGGTCTTGCTGCTTTGAGCATGGTGCCACACCGGAGGTCCCTTTAAGCCATACTTTTCGTACCCAAGTTTCTGGTTATAACAGGAACTTCTCAGCAACGAGGCTACCTTAGCTCTGAGGCTACCTTAACACCCTAAAAGGGGAGAAAGGCACCGGCTGTGGTACAGAAGGCTACAATAAAACATAGAAGGGGGCTTACATTTAGTATTGGTAACCAGCAGTACCGCTACCTGTTAAAGGGAAAAAAACTAACCAATAAACAAAATAAACTTTGCTAAAATAGGTTATTAAATAGACAAAAAAATTAATTTTTAAAAAGCTGCTTATCTCGTCTTTTCAAAGCGTCAAACGGGATGGGAAGATTATTAAGTAATGAATGCTTCTGCAACCATGCTGTTCAGAACGTTTGTCAGGCTGATACATTTGTCATACTTTTATAATTAGAATAAACTAATGTTTTGTCTGCACTGTTATTCAAAGCATTTTTTTTTCTCACAAGAAGAACTTAGTTTATTTTTTATTCTCTGGACCTGTTCCTGGCAGCTGCTCCAGCAAGCGGCTCCAGCGTATGCACCTAATCTTGTTTTCCTGCCCTAGCCTATCTGAATGTGCCCTGTTGGACGTCTAAGAACATAAAGTAAAGATCACCTGTGGTCTTAGCCGAAAATAAAGAAAAAGCCTAACTGCTCCCTGAGCCTCAATTCCTGCAAGGAAATGAGAAAGTATGTGTGTACTGTTACTACTGTGTGTAACAACTAAACTTAGTATATAACTACTGCTAGGTGTTTAAAGCATGCTTCCCTGCCAGGTTAGCCAACAGCCATACCCTCTTTCTAGTCTAGACACCCCTTACTTCCTCTATTGTAGCCTCCTTATTTTACACTAGACTTCTCCTTCCTCTCTCTTGAACCTGTTATCTCCCATAAGGGGACTTTGCTCACTAGGTGGCTCCCTACTATTAGCTTTAGTGTCTCTAAATCCCATTACGTACTCTTCATCGAATCTCCCTAACACGGTTCTTAGTCATCTCTTTATTATTGTGTTCTCTCACACTGTAGTCCCAGTATAACCATATAAATATTTCCTTATATCACTCTTCTGTAATCCCACTTCCATCTTTTTTAAGCCTCTTACCTTCTTATATATCTCACCAAACTTACCTTCAGACTTCAGCACTCCACAGATTGATTGTTCTCGATCATCATCTTCTTTTGGCTCTACCCACTCCGTTCACCCTGCGGGCTCACTCCGCTCCCCTACCCTGCCCCCAATTCTCACCCATCCCCAGTACTCCTACACATATCACCTTGCCACTCCCACTCATCAGAAGCAATCCGCATTAACCAGTCATTCATAGGACCCAACCCTATTATTCAAACTCTCTCCAGTCTCTCACTACATGCTTATTATAAACACCCCAACTCTATTTTAAACGAGCATTACGTAAATACCCCTCATACTTTTAACACACCTTCAAAATCAAAACCTATTTACTGCCTAATACCCCCACATATAATTCTCCATCTTCTCACAGCCTATGAATACCAACACCTCCCTGGCACTCACTACCCTAGAACCAAAACCAGTACTACTAATCAGCCACTTAATTCTAACCAACCACTACCCCACCTCTCATCAAACTGTTCTAATGCAAAAACTCAACATCCCATTTGTGCTTCACATATTAACTTACCTAGAACTAAATACTACCACAAACTCTTATTCAAACTCCGGATACTTGCTATTAGATTACTACCTAACCTCATAGTGGATGGTGACATCCACCCTAACCTAGGCCCAACCCCACCTGTTACTATCAGCCCCACAAATAATACCTTTACTAGCCTACGAAACTCAAATAATGCCTCCACCTCACTCCTCCTGTGTCACTTAAACGTTAGAAGTATTTAAACGTTAGAAGTATAAACAAGAACATTCACAATTTACATGCCCTCCTGGATGTCCACTCCCCTGGTGTACTATGCCTTACCGAAACCTGGCTCAAGCCTACTACCATTGATAATGAGATTATACCCCCAGGGTACAATATATTAAGACTTGATAGCATCTCTACGAAAGGAGGGGGGTAGCCATCTTGTATAAATCCACTCTGGAAGTATCCAAAACTAGTACTCCAAATGCCTTGTTTACTAACAACGAAGAAATACTCATCATAAAGGTCCAAATCAACAAACACAAATCTATAAAGGGTTGCATGTGTCTATATTCCCCCAGGTGACGACACAAATACCTTGGAAGATATCCTCCAATGGCTGTCCACTAACTGCCCCCAGGAAACTATTTTCGGGGATGTTAATATCGACTGGAGTACTTGCTCTTCAGACTTCCCCTCCACCCATATAAATTTGCATGGCTTCTCCCAGATATCTTCCCCAACCAGAATCAATAAGCCTAACAATAAGGAAAGTATCCTAGACTGGATATTAATAAACAACCTACCCCAGATATATAAAACAGGCACCCTACCTGAGGACTTTAGTGATCACTTCCTGACCTATATAATCAGAAAACAAAATGACATCCCTCAACAATCTACCTTTAAAACCATTAGAAGTTGTAAGAACTTTATTCAGACTAAGTTTCACAATGAGCTTAACACATGTGACTGGTCTTAACTTATAGCTACTTCCACTAGATGAAGCAGTCTCATACTTTAACTCTACATTTCTTGCTATCCTGGATAACCATGCTCCCAAACGCACTGTCAGAACCAATAACAAAATAGCACCATAGCTGTCCAATGATACAAGACAAAAAATTATTAGCAGAAACGACGGGTGGACCTCCTGGAGAACCACTAAATCCCCAAAAGACCACCTCCTATATAAACAATTTGAGAAATTATACAAAGAAGTCTATTATGCTAGACAAAGAGTTACTGCTGTAATCTGCAACAAAGGCACCAAAATCAACCGCAAAAATTCTGGACAGGCATAAACTTCTCCACATAGGCCAATCAACTACCCCACCCCCTTAACTGCTCTCCAACAACCTCCTAAAATTGTTGCTAACACCTTTAACACTTTCTTTACAGAAACCGTGCAATCCCTAGCCAGCAAGCTATCTCCCGATACCCCAAGTACCACCAACCCCAGACCTGATAAAATCCCCTTCAAGTTTGATCCTGTGCCAGCATCTTTTATTAAGTCCCTACTTAAGAAACTGAAACCCACCACCCTTTCAGCAGACCTACTACCTGCAGAATATCTCCAAAAAGCTGCTAATGAAATAGCATATCCCATTTCAATTGTAATCAATAAAACTATCCACAAAGCTTATATCTCTCGCATTGTTCCTCTTCATAAAGGGGGAAATTTCACTGCACTTTCAAATTATGCCTATAGCCATTTTGTCTCCCTTGGCTAAAATAATGGAAAAATGTATCCACAAGCAATTTCTTGCCTATCTGAATCAAAACACTCTCCTATCCCCCTCCCAGCACGGGTTTAGACCTTGCCATAGTACAACCTCAGCCCGTCTCTCCGGTCATAAAATAAATCAAAACTGTAATGACAACAAGCTCTCCTCGGCCCTCTTCCTTGACCTATCCAAGGCATTTGATATGGTAAACCACCAGCTTCTCTTAGACGCATTAAAATCACTCTCCATAGATAGCCTAGCAATTAGCTGGTTTCATTCTTACCCAAGTGACAAGACAACAAGCTGTACTATGGAAGGATAACCTATCGTCCCTTTTACCAACCACCCTTGGAGTCCTACAGGGATCTATATTAGGTCCCCTTCTATTCTCTGTATTCATTAATGACCTGTACAAAGTCATCCCAGATGCAACTTGTATTCATTATACAGATGACCCCACCCTAGTCTGCTCTGCCACCTCCCCCACAGATTTACAATCCTTTCCCAAATCACTTTCAGCAAGATAGAGAACTGGTTCACTGGTCGCCAACTACTGTTAAATCCAAATAAAACCAAACTATTACTCTTCTCCCCCACTCACAAGGTCCCCTCACCACCTCTCACCATAACATCTAACAGTGGCACCATAATTTCCCCAGAATCCAGTACTAAACTACTGGAAGTGATCATAGACAACAACCTTAAGTTTGATGCTCACATAGACAAAACTATTAAAACAGTTAATAAAAAATTAGGCTCTTTTATACAGGATTAAATAATTACTAACCCCATCTGCTAGAACTGTTATTGCCCATACACATCTGCTGTCAGCCCTTCTTTATGCCTCACCCATCTTCGTAAACCTAAGCAAATCAAACCTCAATAAATTTACTAGGTGCTGCAATAATATTGCTAGATTTGCCACAGGATCAGCTTATAGAACGCATCACTGTCTTAACCTTCAATTGTTAGACTGGCTTAAACTACCCTACCAACTGCAATATAACCAACTAATAGGTTCATACTAGGCTATCTGCCCTAGGGCATTTATAAGCCTAGTCAGAGTGTGTTTGGCTTTCGCCACCCATTTTAAATTAATTTTGCTATGCCCTTTTTCGAGGTTAGTATACTGTGCCTCTGTCTAACAGTGACACCGAAGTGATACCCGGGTTAAACCTACGATCTCCCATCCACTCATCAAGATTCCTCTTGAAGAGAGTCAATGAGGGACTCTGCCTAACCTGGACTGGGATTTTATTCCAGAGTGAAAGGAGCCTCTGGGTTATGAATCTGTCCCTCCAGCATGTCCTATTTATTTCAGTGCTGAGGTTCAAGTCTCTCGAGCGCGTAGCTCGATGGGATTTGGATTTTCTGAGGTGCAGCATGTCCATTAATTCCAGGTTGGACATGGCTTTATACGTCAGGCACAGATCGCCTCTGAGCAGGCGGTATGCCACTGAGTAGAGCTGGAGTTTCTTTAACCGGGCAGCATATGGCATCTGTTTGAGCCCTTTGATCCTCTTGGTGAGGTACTTTTGGGGTCTTTTCAGTTGCTGCAAGTGTCTGGTAAAGTACATCCCAAAAGGGGCATTGTACTCAATTATGGGCCTGATGAGGGATGAGTAAAGAGGCACGATGACCTCCCCTGATCTAGATGTGAATCCCTTCATGATTAGGTGGGCTATATAAAATGTTTTTCTAACCACTTTGGCCACGTGGTTGTCAAATGAGAGATTGCTATCAGCTTGGGTCCCCAGGTCCCTAATTACTTCTTCTGTACTTAATGGATTACCACATATGTGGTAATTTGTGGGCACTTTGTTTTTGCCAAAGGGGGTGACTAGACACTTTTTGGCGTTTAGCTTGAGGCCATGGCCCTGGCACCAGTTGTCTGTTTCTATGAGGCCCTTTTGGAGGATGCTTGTGTCAACTGGAGTCTCGATTATGGCGCCCAGTTTGCAGTCATCTGCGAACTTGGTCAGCCACAGTCCTTCCGTGTTGGCCTGTACCTCCGAGAAATATATACCGAACAAGAGAGGTCCCAGGACTGAGCCTTGTGGGACGCCACTTGTAACTGGTTTGGAGTCTGACATGGCTCCAGCAATTCTAACCATGTGGGTTCTGTCCTTGAGTCAGTTTGCAACCCATCTAGTGACATAGGGGTTTATATTTAAGCTGGTGAGCTTATCTATAATGCCCGAGTTGGGTATTGTATCGAAGGCTTTTTCGAGGTCCAGGTAGGCTGTGTGGACCACCTTCCCCTCGTCAGTGGCCTTGGTGACTGTTTCAAAGAAATCGACCAGGTTTAAGAGGCAGGATCTGCCCTTAACAAAGCCGAACTGGGTAGGATCCAGTGTCTTTAGGTCCCCAATATCTTTATTTATGAGGTCCATGATGATCCTTTCCATAGCTGTGCAGACCAAGCTAGTCCGGCTTATGGGGCGATAGTTTCCAGGATCCGTTGAGGCACCACCTTTGTGGAGAGGGACGACTGTTGCTGTACGCCACTCTTTGGGTACATATCCTGTAGTAAGGCTGAGATTGAACAGTAGTTTTATGTTTGGGTTTAGCTCTTCTTGGAGTTCATGTAGGAAGCAGCCCAGGACACCGTCTGGTCCCATTGATGCTGGGTTTTTTGCTTTGGAGAGGGCGGCTCTTACCTGAGCATCTGAGATGTCAGGGGGGCAGCACTCTGCTGGGATAGATATTTGCCCTTTTGGTGGGGGGGGGGGGTTTGTGCTGAACCTGTCAGCTAGGATGTTGGCAATGTCTGGGTTCGGTGTATTTTTTGTCATTTTGGACTAATTATGAGCATATCTGGGAATTCCCACCCAGGTTCCTAACATATCTAAAGAAAGCCTTGTGATTATCCTTAGTGTCCTGTGCAATTTTTCTCTCGAAGCTGGCCTTGGACTATTTTGAGTGCCCATACACATCTGCTTATTACAGTAATAATAATAGTTCACAAAATACTCTACCAACCAGACAGTGCAACCATACTGAAAAATATTATCACCCCCTACAGTAACCTAAAATCCCTTCGCAGTTCCAATAAAATGCTAGTGCACACTGTTAAAACCAACAATTCAGCTGGTGAGTCACTATTCTCCAACTGTACTGGTAAAAACTGGAACTTCCTGTAGAACTCACCACTGACCCCTCCTTATCCCAATTCAAAAAATCCCTTAGGAAATACCTAAAAATGCATTGGCTTTGTCCCTGTACAAACCTGACTAACCCACACTCAAACACAATTTGTAAATGAGAACCTCATTACAAGAATAAAACTGATTCTCTAACTGTTTAAAATTTTGTGTATCACCCACCTACTGGAAATATTTAAAGTTAAGACTATACCATGTTTGGTAACCACCTTTATATATGTGTTTTCCTTTTTCAGATGAAATCTTTAACTATTTTTTCTCCGCTACTAACTTCCAACATTTGCTGTGTGTATGTGAGAAAAACATGTACCTGTGTATACATATCGTTAAATAAATTCCAGTTTTGTGGTAACTCACTGTAATAATTTCACTGTATTTTTTACACTTGTTATATACATTTGGAGCTTTTTTCCCCGGGCCTCCTCTGAAAATGGACCTGTATCCAGTCGGACTTTCCCAGTTAACAAATGTAAAATAAAATAAATAAATTCTTCCATTGTACGAGTCAGTGAGTGTGGGTATGGCTTGGTTAATACTTCCGGGGCTATGGACACTGGGTACTGATTTTTGAGGAGGTTTGCCTTGCTGTATTGTTAGAACCTCCCAGATGATATGAAAAATGAGAGTTTAGGTTCTCCTTTGGATAGAGATTGTTTTTTTTTTTTGTTACATTGCTGCAGGGGTTATAAAAAGTGTGATGAAAGGGTTAAGTTGAAGTGGGGAGTCTCTCAAACAAAAAATAGCTTCAAATGGGTTCTAAAAATTATCCATCACTGTTACAGGTGACAGTTGGGGGAAATCCCACCTTTTTGAGAGTATATTAGACATTCACCAGATCAGACTCTTTATTTTCACCTGTCCATCACATGCCATTCCACAGAGGGATATTCCTTTTTTCAGGTTGAGAGAGGTTTTTATTCATGGATGTTTTCAGTGCCAAAAAAGGAAGATGGTTCGAAATAAGTTCTGAACATTTCTTTCCCAAATTTGTTTGTGATAGTACACAAATTCTAAATGTCACTTCACACACGTTACCTTTTCTTCCTCATTCAAGTTTCCTGGTAACACTAGATTTAAAATCACATCTCTGTTCATCTAGACTTCAGGCATTTCTTAATGCAGTTCAGGCACTCGCAACCTTATCAGTTCTCTGCCTTAACCTTTGGATTATCCTGTCCACCAAGAGTGCTCACAACATGTCTAGCTTTAGTTATATCCCATTGCAGAGTAGAACATATCCACATTTTTCAATATTTATACAACTTGCTTATCTTTATAGGGTCTTTCTTAGTGTCAGGAATCTCTCACTTGGGTGAGAAAGTTCTTGCACAAGCCAGTACTCCAAAAGAACACTCAAAAACCATTTTTGACTCCTCCACACAGGATTCTGTTCTGAGTTGTTAGCTAGCTCAGTTCAAAGAGCTTTTCTTTCCCAGGAAAAAATAGATCTTTCTAGAGCTATTTATAAGATTTTTCAGTCTGACTTCCATCACTGTGAAGGGAATACCTCAGGATTGTGGATCTCATGACATCTATGATTTGCACAATACTCCTGGCAAGACTCCACATGAGAAAAGATACTGTGGTATCTGAAATATCTTTGCCCCCAACACCAACATTCATTGTCTTTTCAAGTTTTCCTGTGCTTCAGTTTGTCAGAAGAGAAATCACTTGGTGATGACACCAAGTACCCCCTAAGTCTCTCTCTCCTCTTCACCGTTCCTGTTCCAAAACATTCACCACAGATGCCTCTGACTTGGGAGCAGTTTAAGGAGGAATAAACGTGCAAGGCTTCTTTGTCACCAAGGGCAGATGGAAGCACATAACTATAAAAAAGATGCTTGGCCAGATCAAGGCACTCCACTCTCTGAATTGTCTTAGTTTCCCTGGACCTCTTCGAGTTGTTACAGGCAATACCATCATCATGTGGCACGTCAACAAGCAAGGGAGCTGGTTTGTAGCCCCTTTTGTAGACTAGCCAACAATACCTTGGTATGTAGCTTCACAGCATAGCCTCACTCTACAGGCATCCTACATTCTGTCAGAGCAAAATTGTGTGGCAAACGAGCAGTGCAGGACAAGGGCAGACACTCACAAATGAAAACTTGATCAGGGTGTCTTCCAAGATTTGATCCATCTGTGGAGAGTTCACGTAGATCTATTTCCTTTCTGTACAGTCAGTGTCAAGAAGGAATCCCCCAAGGTCACTGTGTTGACTCCCTTCTTCCCCAGGCAGCAGTGGTTCTTCCTTTTGTAGATGGTTAGGGGCAGTTTCCACAAGCTTCCTCAAAGAATGGATCTCTCCAGACAAGGTCAGGGGTGTTTGATAAAACCCAATCCCAATCAATTGCAGCCGACTGCCTGGGTGATAGGGTACTAATCCCCCTTAGGCAACTGTTGAATGAGGATGTGCAGCAGGTCCTAATGGAGACAAGAAAGCTACAACTAGAAAATCCTTTATTAACAAATGGCAAAGGTTTTTTATTTGAGGCTAACAACATAACCAGCACCCATCCAGAGCTAGCTGCTCTCTGGTTTTACAGTATTTGTGTGAGTTACTATGCTGTCACTGTTATTTCTCATGGTTTATTTATCTGCCATTTCTGCATGTCTGCCCATAGGACCTTGTCTTTCAATGCATTCTCATGTCAGAATGTTTCGTGAAAGGGGTTTTGCATGAGAGGCCTCCTAGAAAACTTGTAGCTCCTCCTTGGGATCTTAATTTTCTGTTCGAGAAGTTAACACTTGCTCCATTTGAACCCGCTTACCTAGCTGACTAGAAGTTCTTAACATGGAAAAGTTTTACTGATTGCCATAACCTCTATAAAAAAGGTATCTGAGATGTCCTTCCTTATCATTGTATTCTTTATCCTTGCCAGGATATCCAAACAGTAAACGAACAACCAGTATAACAAAGCCTTTACATCTTCCTGGCTCTATTTTATCAGATGTATGTCCTACCTGCAAGGTGTAAGGTACATGTATGATGTATGAGCTTCTAATCCTCATAACTCCCTTGCCACTAGTCCAAACACCAAATTTTGACTTTGGTCTGCAAGCCATTCAGAGTTGGTTTCCCTACCGAGCGTTCTACAGATAAAGTACCGTTGTTGGGAGTATTTTACTTTCTTTATTTCCTATTACCTTAGTTTACCTGTCATCCAGGAAGGGAAAATGTAAGTGTAGGAGGTAGATTCCCCATAATGTTAGACACATACAGTGGCTTTTTTGTTCAAGTGCTATGCATGACCATATGTAGCATGAGATTTGTCAGGCAGTTGTCCCTAAGATACTCCACAGTAGTTTGTCATCTCTTTCCATTTATTTGGAGAACCAGTGGTTTGAAGCTTTTGGCATGAGGTCGTATGGACAAATCCACTCACCCCAACGTTCAGCTGCCTCTTAAAAAGAGAACCACAAAGGCCCAAACTGATCCTGCTGCTTTCCAGCCTCAAACATATGTCTCAGCCTGGTTAGATGAAGAACCCAGGGAGCAATCCAGCACATTGTCAGCGCCACTTGCCATGACTCAGCTGGAGGTCAACAAGAAGCTGCCTACCTGCACGTCCACTGAGGCTGTGCCTACGTCTGATGAAGATGTGGGAATGGGGGCCTCGACTGATTATTTCAGAAGAGACAGGGGGATTCCCCAAATACTTGTTAGGGGAGAGGTGCCTGTTATCCTCACTGAATCTAAGTAGGGGTTTCAACCTGCTAGAATTATTTAAGCTGATTTTCCCTTTTAAAAAAAAAAACAGAAAACAAAGCTTGTGGCCCCTGTGGCTATGGATCCACATGCAAAGAATGGAAGGCTTTTATTCAAGGGATTATATGTTCCTGCTTCTGTTCCTTAGTATTCACTTCTTCCAAACATCCAAGCCAAGGGACTCTGATTTCTCTGGTGAGGAGTCCATAGCTTACTCCTCTGAGCCACACTCCCCTTGCTCTAGAGTCTGAGGTAGAGGATTTACTTTCTCCTGATTCTCCTGTGGAGGAATTATCTTTTGGAGATATGGTGGTTCATATGATGGAACACTAAGTGGGACTGTTCCCAGGTTTCTGATTTGTTCAAAAAAGCATACTATGAACTCTTGCAAATATGTTTTCCTCGGCCTTCTGCAGTCCCTCCAGTGCTAGCTGCCCTCCTGGGTTCTTTCACTGCAGCTTCTCAGGCTTCGGATTCTCAACCTCTTGCCCCTAAGAAACTGAGTAAACTCTGTAAAGTTCCTGAGGTTCAACAGTTTTTGTAAAAGAGCCCTTCCTCTGATCCTATTAATTTTTGAGGCCAGTGATAACTCCTCCCATGTTGCTGGCTTCTTCTAAGCATTTACCTTGTTTTAAGAACAGTAGTGCCATGGACAAGTATGGTAAAAAAATATACACCTCTGCTACCTTAGCCTTCAGAGCTATTAATTACCAGACCCATATGGCTAGGTATGTCCTGACTCTTCTCTCCCAAATTGGTGTTCTGGCTGACTTGCCTGACTCAGAGCAAGACTTCTAACATTTCCCTTTTGAGCTCTGCTTTTCAGGTTGGTTCATCATTGTATTAATGAAACTATAATACTGCTGATGCCTCCTGTAGGGCAGCTGCATCTGGATCTCGTAAGAGGTATTCTTGGTTACACCTCCAGGCTCTACATAAAGGCCAGATTATTGGATTCTCCCTTAGACAACCAGAATATCTTTTGGCAAGGGTGAGGCTGAATTATTCAAACCCTTCAAAATGAGCATAACATTATGCAGGATTTAAAACAAATCTTTGTGTCATTTCCTAAGTTTCATAGAAGTTATCCTCCTAAGCCTTTTGTTGTTCATAGGCTGCCTAAACTGCCTTCTAAAGCAAGAAGGCATCTAGGAAAGTGTTTCCAGACGAGCCTTCTCAGGGTACTAAGAGTCAAAAAGCCATCTTTCCCAGATAAATCTGCTTCTGTCTGACACACAGCCGCTCCTACCTCTTGGCCGGATTCCTCTGTCCCTCAGGTTTGCGCTCTCTCTCTTGTCCGGCAACAGATAACCACAGATGCTTGGGTACTTTCTGTTATCCAAAGTGGTTATTTTAAGGATTGGAAGTCCCTCCTCTTTTTTCCCAGGCTTTCCTCAGCCTTCCCATTGTCAGCTGCCGCATTTTCCTTTAGGTCTGCAGGATCTGATGGTTCTGGAAACAATCCAGCCTGTACCCTTGCCCTCAGCAGGAAACAGGTTTTTATTCCAGGATGTTTCTGGTTCCAAGAAAGGAGGGTCATGGTGGCTCATTCTAGACCTGATTTTTTTTCTCAGCACCTTTCTCAAGGTTCCTTCTTCAAGATGATCTCTTCAGCCACTCTGTTGCTTCCTAAAGCCTTTCTGGTATCCCTGAATTTGAAGGATGCTTATCTCAGCGTTCTTATTCATCTTGTCTTCAATGAAATGTTTACATGTCTCTGATTCTTTCTCTCGTTATCAGCTGTCTGCTTTGCCTTTTGGTCTTTTTACAGCTCTGAGGGTCTTTCACCAAATATCTGACCCCTGTGGTAGCCTTCTGCATACTTCAGGAAATTCAAATATTCCCTTATTTGGATGACGTTGATTCAATCCCCCCCTCTCAGTAGCTTCTTCAGGATCTACGCTTCACTGTGTTCCTTCTGCACATTGTGGTGTTCACCCCCCGATCTCAAAATTTGTGTTGACTCTGTATCAAAAACAAGTGATTCTGGGTTGCAGGATTCAGGCCGTTCTTTTGTTGGCTCGTCTCCAGTCTCCCATGGACCTCTCTTTGACTGCTTATTTCCAGTCATTCATGCAAGGCAATTTTTCAGTGCTCTAGGATACATGGCATCTGCCATTCCCATACTTCCCTTTGCCAAACTCCACATGAGGAAATTTCAGTGGTATCTCAAGACTGGCTCCAGCACTGCCAACCTCTGGAGTATCTAGTTCTTATCTTGCTTTGTCTCAAGCTTGAGCTCCATTAGGAAACCTGGTTAACCCATCAAGTGCAAGTCTGCATTTTCAGGTTCCGCTCCTTACTCAGGAGCTGTACACAGATGCTTCTGATCATAGTTGGGGAGCCTCGCTCAACAGTCTCTAAAGGTCCAGGGTCTTTGGTCTTGTCAACAGCTGGCAGAGCGTATCGTCATCAAGGAGGGCTTTACTTTTAGCTCTCCAGGTCTTAAAATGCCGTTGTGTTCCAGGTTCTCTAAAGGTATTTAGAGACAATACCTCAGTCATATGGTATATCAAGCAAGCAAGGAGGCACAAAATCTTACCTTCTTTGAAGGCTGGTTCTTCAGGCTTTGGATTTTGTAGTCCGCCATAATTTGGTTCTTCAGGCTTTGGATTTTGTAGTCCGCCATAATTTGGTTAATCAGGAGGTCTACATTCCTTCAGAGTAAAATCTGGTGGCAGGCTATTTGAGCAGGTCTAGGGCAAATCCTCACAAATGGATGCTTCACAGGGAGGTGTTTCTGGACATTGTACATCAGTGGAGTACTTATAATGTTGATCGTATCTCCCCTCTGAACAGAACTTCAACAATTCTGTTCCATACTGCCAAGTCATCTGCCTTATAAAGTGGAAATAATGTCTTTTCCATAAAGGATGTTTCTGTATGGTTATACCCTCTTCTGTAAACCAACGGCCCTGCACAAGATCATGTAGGACAAGCCCAAAATCTTGCTTGTTACTTCCTCTTAGCCAGACAGTACTGGCTCCCCCTATTTATTTCATTGACCAGGGGTAATCCTCTCATATTACCTCACAAGATGCATCTTTTCACACAAGACAAGGGATCTCTCATTCACCCTCTCTTGTCTACTCTTCGTTGACAAGTCTGGTAATAGGGTTTTGATTCCTTTTAGACACCAGTTTTCTAAGGACATGCTTTGAGTTTTGCAGGAGACCAGAAAACCCACTACTAGAAAAGCATATGTGACTAAATGGAAGAGATTTTTTTCTGTTTGGTGTTTCATGCGTGACTAGGACCCTTTTTCTGTGCGAGTCCCATTCTTATTTGTGCGAGTTGCTCTATTCTGGTTTAGCATATTTGTTAGTTTGTCAGCCATTTCCACTTGTCTGCCTCTGAATCCACCTTTGGCTTCCAAGTTTGAAGACAATTTTTAAAAGGAGTCCTTTTGTATTTGGCATCCAGGAAAGCGTATTCCTCCTCCTTGGAACCTTAAATGTTGATGAGAAATTGAGACTGCAGTTGTTTCTTCCGTACAATGTTGTACTTGGGGAAAACTGGATTGTTGGTGGTTCTTCTGCCAAGAGGATCTCTGAATACCAAGGCCTCGTGGTGGTTCCAATTTTTTTTTTTTTTTCCTCCACAGGGACAGGGTGTCTCTTTGTATCAATCCTTTTATGCCCAATCCTTGAATCAGTCTATTCATCTTCCTTCTTTTTTCTCTTCTCCACAGAACCGTAATGAGAGGGTTCTTCATACCGTGGATTTACATAACTCAGATATTGGACAAGACAAACCATATCAGGAAATGTGAGCAGCTTTTGTTTCCTTTCATGCAGGAAATTGGGTTTGGTGGTATCTAAGCAAACAATCTCCTGAATTTCTGATTCCATTTCCTTTTGCAACTCTTTTCATGGCAAGCAGCTTTCCTCTTTTGTTTGTGGTGATTTTATGAGGGCTGTGTCTTCTTCTGGTGCTTTTTTTCAAGGATGTGGATACTCTATCCATCTTGGAAACTGCCATGTGGTCTTCCGTTTGCAATTTGACCAAATGTTACAAGTTGGATGCCACTTCTAGGGCCAGAGCAGGTTTTTCCTGGGCTATCTTTCATGGGATTTTGGAGGGGCCTTGTGTAGATTCCTTCTGGGATACTTTACTCTTGGGACAGTACAAAAGTCAAAGTAAAGAGTACTGCAACAGTGATGAGGAAAGACATAGTGCAGTTGTGTAAGATCTTGTCATAACAGTAGATTTCGTACGTCTCTTTCAATATTCTGTCCCTTATTCCTACCTCCTTTTTGGTTTTCCATCTGGTCTATGGATCCTTCTTTAATTTTCTCATTTTTTCTTGCGTTTCTGGACATGCATCTTATTACTTTCAGTTCTCAGGCTTAGGAGCTTGTACGTCACACACAATACCTTACATGTAGGACATATGTCTGACGTATTGCTCACGGAAGATGTAAAGGCTTTATACTTGCAAGATGTTCAGCTATCTTTTGCAGGATATCCCTGGAATAACGAATACTGCAGTAGTGAGAAGTAGAACATTTACTGTTATGGTAAGATCTTATACAACTGTACTTTGCAAGCTCTTAAGGCGAGTCAACCCCTATTTGATTTTCCACAGAGACGTGGTTTCTTTGAGAACTAATCATCCTTTAGGAGTAAAGGTGGTATCAGAGTTTACTTTAAGCTAAACTATCAGTCTCCCCATTTTCTTTCCAGAATCTAAAGATGGGGAAAGGATACTTCACACCTTTGATGACAACGGACAACTAGTACTGTCTTGATGGAAAAAAGTAAATCTTTCAGGTCTTTGGATTAGTTGTTCATTTCTTGTGAAGGTAAGAAGGGACAAACTGTATCAAAGCAAACTATTTATTTCCTAATGGTTGTCTAAGGGCATTGTTAGCCAGCAGATGCGTGAATCAGTAAAAAAACTCTAAATAGTATGCCGATTATACATATCCTTTAATAATCAGACCGGTTTCGGCCAAAAGGTAATGGCCTTCATCAGTGATACACAGCAAAAACTAACACAAGACATAGCTTAATGAATATTTATAAAAATGCCTGACCAATGAGAAGTGAAGCCTTGCATAATTAGTAATGGTATGTTCCCACTACACAAACAGAAAAAACTCATAATAATAATTATTGAGTCAAATTATTCATAGATTCACCCCCTATTTTCATCTTAGAATAACGTGGAAAAATAATAATCTATAAAAATATTAATATAATAAGACAGAAAACACAAAATTAGTAAATAACACTAATGTTCACAAAAAATTATTTGAATATTGATGAGTAGTAACCATAGTCTAGAATCTACTATAGTATCCACAGGAACCTGGAATATATTAACAGAAAAATCCATAGTTAAAACACATAATAAATCAATGTATTTGGTAGATTCACCACCGTTTGGGCCTTTTGATTATATAACATGGGAAAAAATTATTATGCGTGGAAAAGAATAAATAAAACATAAATGCCACATCCAGGTGTATTGTGTCCAAAAATATGTATGTAGAGAAACAGAAAACACAAAATAAATTATTAACACTAATGTTCTCAATAAATTTGTGGTTTGGGATAAGCAATCACGATTGTCTGATATGTACTATGGTATCCACGAAAATCTGGAATACATAAAAATAAAAGTCTATTATCAAAACACATGATGTGACTATAAATACTCATGCAATCATGATATAATATAGAAAATAGTTAATCATAAATGATCATTCAAACCTGGTGGGAAAAGAGCTCCCAATGTGGTGATCCAATACCTTTCTTTGTGGTTAAGAATGCTATGCCAACCTTGCGTATTGTTCCGATCTCCTATGATTCTGTCAATAACCATGAATGTGTATTGGGCCTGTTTATGTTTCAAAGTATGTCGAAAAAGAGCATTGTGGTCTTTCTTGTTCTTAATATCACTCCTGTGTTCATTAATACGTGTTCTCAATGGTCTAGATGTTTGTCCGACATAAAAAGCAGAACAGTGACAGGTAGCCAAATAGACCACCCGACTGCTACTGCAATTGCCAAATATCTTGCAATCATACACTTTGCTGGTATTTTGACTGGAGAATTGTTTTGATTTGCGAATTTGTTTGCAAGACCCACAGTGTCCACAAGCAAAGGTTCCCAAAAGTTTGTCCCCGGACAATGTGAGTTGTTGGTATATGGCGCCACCACTTTCTTTATGTTTGAAATGACTGAACAATGAGCCCAGAGTTTTACCTCTTCTATAGCTGAATTGGCACTGAGACCCCAATATTGGTCTTAACTCATCATTGGCCAATAAAATATTCCAATGTTTATTGATAATGCTACGAATAGCATTGTGGTTTCTACCATAAGTAGTGACAAATCTAATGGAAGATACAGATGGTTCCGAGGTTCCGTTTGATATTGTAATAATGAGCTCCTATCCAAGCTGGTTGACCAATCCCTAGCCTTCAGTAAATCAAGTTGTTTGTAACCTCTGCTAACAAATCTCTGGAAGAGATCCTGACTAGCTTTCTCATATTCAATGTTGGTGGAGTTGATACGTTTCATCCGCATAAATTGGGACTTAGGAATATTGCGGATGGTATGGCGTGGATGCATGCTGGATGCGTGCAATAAAGTGTTGTATTGGGGATATTTGCAGAAAGTCCTGGTGTTAAGAGTGTGATCCACATTCCTACTCACCGTCACATCTAGAAAATTGATAGATTGTAAATCGTAAGTCACTGTGAATTCTATACCCCAAACAATTGCCATTGAGATATCCCAAAAATTCCTGTAAATATGTGGCATCTGCACGCCACACCATCCAGCAATCATCAAGATATCTCCGCCAGATATCAATTTCCACCAAATAAATATTGTGTAATGGGTCGTAAATCATACATTCTTCAAAGAAGGCCATAAATAGATCGGCATATATGGGAGCAAAAGAGGCTCCCATAGCCGTTCCTTGAAGCTGCCAATAGCATTCCCCATGAAAATAAAACACATTTTTGTTTAACACATGTTCGGTCATACATATAAGTAATGTATTAAATCCAGGGGAATACAAAGCAGATCGGTCTAACCAGTATTTCAATGCTTGGAGTCCCGCCCAATGTGGAATACTTGTGTATAAGGCCTTGACATCCAAAGAACACATAAGCCAAGTGGGTTCCAGCTGGACCTCCTGTATAATCTGTAAGAATTGTGTAGTATCTTGTAGTCTGGCCCTGACTAAATTCAATAGGGGTTTGAGATACTGTGTCAGAAACATAGATAGTGGTTCAGTCAAGGAACCTATACCAGAGACAATAGGTCTACCCGGTGGCTTGGAAAGTGATTTATGAATCTTAGGAAGGAGATACAAAATTTGTTTTTGTGGATCCTAAACAGTAAGATGCATAACAGAAGTCTTACTGATAATCCCTTCTTCCTCAGCTAAGTTTAAAAAGGAATCAATTTCTTTTTTGAAAACAGGAGTGGGATCAATCTCCATGTGCATGTAGCATTTGGTGTCTGATAGTTGTGATCTACCCTCACTGAGGTGATAATTCATGTTAACAACCACAACAGCTCCCCCCTTTATCAGCTGGTAAAATGGCAATACTATGGTCATGGCGTAATTGTTCCAAGGCTAATATTTCATGAGGTGATAAATTATGACCCAGTATAGAGTATTCCTTATGTTCAAAATGCAAGTCCCTAAGTACTGATTGCATAAAAATAGAAACATGTCTGTTCATGGGCGGCTGAAAATTAGATTTGAGAAATCTAAATTCTGTAGATCTTTGAGACTCACTGTTATGAAAAAATAGTTTCAAGTTTAAATTACGACAAAAACTGTTAATATCATTGACAATATGGTATTCATTTGAAAAAAACCCCGGTACATATCCAAGCCCTTTATTCAATAATTGTTCCTGTTCAACAGACAAGGTAACATCAGACAAATTTAAAACATTGTGGTATTCAGTGCTGGTTATGTTATGAATTTCTGTATGAGTCCCTCTAGGGAATTGTGTTTTGTGTTTATGTTTGCGTCCCCCTCTACGCCTGACACCATGTCTAAAGGGACACACATCTGAGTTCTTTTATGTATTGGGGATTCCCTTTGTTCAGAACTGTCATAATCAGTAAGGGAGGAATCTTCCCCTGAGGTGCTGGTGTTTGGTCTATCACTGTTTTTAAGAATCGACCTTGGTCGTTTTTTCGTCCTTACTGTTGTTGTACCCTGTTCAGCATTAACAAACTTAACATGCCTTTGTACTTCAAATGGACGTCCTCTCTGATAATCTAGGCAGTCTCTATTGAATTTTCTAATTTTTCTTTGTTTGGTTATTGTCTCATGATTTGTCAAATCCTTTGATAGCTTATTAATGTATTGTTGGAAAGTAGGAAGTGACTCAAATTTTTTACATTCAATGTATAAAGGATATGTATAATCGGCATACTATTTAGTGTTTTTTTACTGATTCACGCATCTGCTGGCTAACAGTGTTTTTTGGTATGGTCTGGCCGTGCAGTACCTACGTGCATAGCACAGTGTTTGATGTCTAAGGGCATTACCTTTGGTTATACTCACCACAACAAATCTGTTCCAGGCAGGGTAAAGGCAAACTCCACCAGGGCCATGGCTTCATCTGTAAATTTTTGGAAAGGTTTAGAATTCTAGAAGCAGCTACTTGGTCCCCTGTACATAAGGCAATACAGGCTTGATTCTTTCTCTAGAGCTAGATCAGGCTTTGCTAGGACCATTTTCCACAGGCTCCTGGACCCTTCTCCTCCTACCTCCCAAATGTAAGCCAGAGTAATTTGCCCATATTGCAAAGACTATTCCTGCAGTGATCAATATGATGAACATTGTACAGTTGTGTAGGTAAACTTACCATAACAGTAGATGTTCAAAGGATCACTCATGCAGTAACCACTCTACCTCCCTCTCTCAATCCCCCTTGTATTTGGTGTGGTGTTTATACCAGGGTGTGGACATTTTTGTTCCTAGTATTTACCTTTCAGGGCTCAGCCTCCCTCCCTGTTGGCATGAAGTTTCTGAAGGCTTGGCAGCCAGACCTGTCTTTTTTTAGTCAGTTCAATTCAAACTGACTGGGCATGTGGAAGGTGCCCGTAATCTTTGGTGGCTAGCTAGCTTTTATTTCCTTTGCAGGATACAACCCATATAACTAAGGCTACTGCAGCAATGATCATGCAGATATCTACTGTTGTGGTCAGCTACTTCCACAACTGTACTGTCTCTGTATTCCTCTTGCCAGAAAGCACAGAAAATACCCAGGGTCTGCAGCAGGCAAAGAGATCACTTTCAGTGTACTAACATACCCTTTAGCATGTCCTGTGCTTCAAGATTTTTTGCAGAATGTTTGGCTCCAGTGATTGCATTTTGCAGGACAGAGGGTATACAGATTTTTCCCTACTTCTCATTTGGAAAGTCAAATACTCCAGCAAATTGCAATATCAATAGCACACCCCTAATGTTAGACTCAGAGGTGAGAGATCTAGGTACACAGATAGACAGCCTGAACTTTGAGTGCCATGTGTCCACAGTGGTGAGGAAGTACTATGTGGCACGACTTTTTTATAAGTAAAGATATGGCATCCAGATCCTAGGAAGTTATAGTCCCACTGTAGCCCTCATTAAACCAATAATCGAGTACAGTGAGCCATTTGGCATGCACTTGACTAGGCACTTATAGCAGTTAGAGTAAACTTGGAGATTCCTTACAAAGAAAATACAGTGTGTAAACATGCCCTATGCAGATAGACTAAAAGCCCTATCCCTTTACTCTGTCTTCTACTGACTATTAAGTGATTACTTGTGCCTCATCTGCAAGGTACTCTCAAATCCAGCCTTGATGGAGCTGCTACATATCAGCAAGTCCAACAGCACAAGAGTCACCTGATCTAGGTATCTAAACTTAGTCAGCAGCTCGAGCAAAACCTGCTTGAGAGACTGATGTGTGTCTGAGGTTGCCCCTTCTTTGGAACAGGCTTCCTATTCACATTAAGCAGAATCCTTCCCTGGCCTTCTTCAAATGCAGTTTGGATCAGTAGATGGGGAATCGCAAATTCACACCTGGGTAGTGCCTGTTTCCATTATGGACAGGGGCAGTCTGTAAGACACTCCATACGTAGGCAAAAATCCGTGACATCCTCTTGCTCCTGGGGGGGGGGGGTAATATTGGGTAAAACTGGGTTATATTGGCTAGGCATGTAAGGGCTGTTAGCCTAGTTATCTCCTGTGATCTTATGAACTGCCTGATCCAGAGATGGTCCCAACAAGGCATCCTTCTGGCTGTGGAATTCACCCTGACTTGCTTCAGTAGCCTGGTGCTCGTAGTCTACCAAGAAGAGTCAAGTCTGTACCGGTCTCTGAGACTAGATGTTCATCGTGCATTACAGCTGCAGTAGTTACATATGGGTTTTCAGCCGGCAGGCGGTCCCTCGGTCGGCCGAATTCCAAAGTCTTGGTCCGGCCGGTTGTTGTCAGTACTCTTCTGACGCCAGGAAGGCTTGAGTATAAAGGACACAGCCGACGCCAACTTCTTCAGTCTTTTTGCCGCGGTGCCCGAGCAGAAGCAGTTCGCAAGTGCCGGTCGGCCAGCTCCTGAATTACGAAAAAATTTCAGAACCGAAGTCTTCATTAAAGCTAAGTACCCCGTTGGGGAACCTTTTCTTGCCTCAGACCGATGTCAGAAAAAGTTAATAATTGTATTTCTTGTGGGAAGCAAATACCGCATAAGGATTTCCATTCCCTTTGCATACCTTGTTTGGGCCCAGACCACGACGTCTCGGGCTGCCGCTTTTGTGCTACTTTCAATAAACGCACTATCAAGCGTCGGGCGGAGTACGCCCAACATTATTTTGGGAAAGCGTTTAATTATAAAATGTCGTCGGATACTCCGACTACCGCTATGTCCAGAAAACGCAAAGAAAAGGACCGTCAGTCGAGAACTACGGTCTCCACCGACACCACGCCGAAACAAGCTCCACGTGGGCCGGTTCTCAGTGAGACGCCTTTGCAGTCCCTGACTACCGACGACACCCCCTCGACGGGGCCTTCGGTGCCTGAGACCGCTGGTTCTTCGGCCCTTTCTCAGACTACCACCGAAGCTCCTGCTCATGTCGAACCCACCAATGTGGATAGATCTACATCCACTCATGGGGTATTTCGGCCTTCATCTTCCTTCTCCATCAAGGCCTTTACTAAAGCAAAATCAGCCAAGCAACTTTCTAGGCCTGCCTCACAAGGCCCAAGACCTGGGCCCACGCCTAAGAAGCACATGCTAAAAATGGCTGAAGACCTGATCACTCTTATTAGAGGCTCACAGGCCCCCCCTGACAAGAGACCCAGAGTAGAGGAGGATTCTCCTCCTTCTGACCAAGATTCCATTTTATCAGAACATTCTGATGCTGAGGAACAGTCTTATTCTCCCTTTGAGGATTCGGATGCAGAGCAGTCCATTCCTTCTGTATCTCCCCCTGAGGATTTTTCCTTTGGGGAGACTTTACACTCCTTGAGAGAGCACTTCCATTGGGAAGGCCAAGATTTTTCCGACTCCAACGACAGGCTCAGGGTATTCCTCTGGTTACCTCAGCATAGGCCTCTGGCTATTCCTCCTGTTTTGGAGGTTTTAGATGATGTATACTCGGAGGCCTGTTTAAATCCTGATTCTCTGCCTCCTGCACCTGTTAAGCCTGATAGGTATTACAGAGTTCCTAATTCTCATCAGTTCCTCTATAAAGGCCATAATGCAGATCCTGAAACTATTTCTCAAGGCCCTAAAGGAATTAAGGCTTCTACGGCCAAGAACCCACTGCCTTCAGAAAGGGAATCTAGATCTCTAGAAAGGTGGGGAAAGAAAGTTTACACTCGCCACACTTGCCATGAGGGCCTTAAACTGTCAGTTTCATATGATTAGATATCAGCAATTTCTGTTATCACAATTAAAAACAAAAATGTCACAGCCTGAACAACCAGATTTAAAGGAGTTGCAGGATATGATGCATAGTGCTGAGCAAGTGGGCAAACACACCTTACAATGTGGTTATGATGCACTAGAGGCCTCAAGCAGATCAGCCGCCACTGGAGCAGTCATTCGCAGACATGCATGGCTAAGGGAACAAAATCTTCCAGATCAAGTGAAAGCAAAAATTCTGGATGCACCATTACATAAGGATGTTCTTTTTGGTGGTAATGCTGAGGATATTTTACGTAAAATGGAAGAAAAGGCAAAATCTATGCAAACTGTCAAAGCTTTCTTACAGGTTCAGCCACCAAGGTTCAGCAGGAATTGGCCATCAAAAAACTGGTCCTTTCCAACGACTGACAAAGCCCAAAGGGGCAGATACAGACGAGGAAGGGGCAGAGGACAAACCCAAGGATCCTACAGAGGCAGACAATGGCAATCACCTACGCCAAGAAGTGGTGACGACAGTGCACAGCAGTACAGAAAGCAAACTCAATGACTCCCTCATTTCCATGCCAAGCAGAATTCAACTGGCAGCACCTTTGGGAGGGAAACTGGCACTATTTGCAAACAATTGGCATATTGTCACAACAGACAAGTGGATCCTGGACATAATAAACAGAGGTTACAAATTTCAATTCCACACTCTTCCAAAAATGAGAGGCATGCCAAACCTACCACAAAATCAAAGGGTAGAGGCACAACTACAAATTGCAAAGCTCCTAAACATGGGGGCTATACAAAAGGTACCTATGCACCAACAAGCACAAGGTTTTTATTCAAGGCTTTTTCTGGTGCCAAGAAAAGGAAGCGACTGGAGACCAATTCTGGACTTATCCATTCTCAACACATTTCTTCTAGTGCCAAAATTCAAGATGCTCACACTACAGCAACTCCTTCCCATGCTGGGCAAGGGGTTTTGGCTGGTAACATTGGACCTCAAGGAGGCATACCTGCATGTCCCAATCAGACAAAGTTGCAGAAGATACCTCAGATTTCTTGCAGGTTCAAAACACTATCAATTCTCTGCATTGCCCTTTGGCTTATCTACTGCGCCCAGAGTATTCACCAAGTGCCTGGCATCAGTGATTGCATACTGCAGACTTCAAGGGATACAAATTTACCCTTATCTGGACGACTGCCTGATCCAAGCGGACAGCAAACTCGTACTCTCAAACATCTAGCATATGTGACACGCCACTGCTTTCTCTGGGATACACCATCAACAAGGAGAAATCAAAGCAAACTCCCTCTCAGAAAATTACCTTCCTGGGTGCCAACTTGGACACAAACACTCAGATGGCTTACTTAACAACAGAAAACAAGGGCAATTATCTCTACTTCAAAATACTTGCAAAAAGTACCAGGCTTACTGCAAGGAAAATCCTGCAGGCTCTGGGATTCATGGCATCTTGCATTCTTCTAATCCCATGTGCAAAGCTGCACATGAGGAAACTTCAATGGTACCTAAAAAATCTATGGTCTCAACACAGTCACAGCTTAGAAGTGGAGATTCCAATAATTCCATGCCTACAAAAGGAATTCATATGGTGGGCTCAAGCATGCAAAGTAAACAAAGGCCTCCCATTCTGCAAGCCTCAAGCTACACAAGTCATAACCACAGACGCCTCAGATTACGCCTGGGGGGCGCACATGAAGGACAGGTGCATTCAGGGCAGATGGCACAAACCAGAAAAACACCTTCACATCAATCAAAAAGAAATGCTGGCAGTAATAAAGGCATTTTCAGCTTTCAGAGAATTCCTGCATCCAGGACAACTGCTCATAAGAACAGACAACACCACAGTAATGTGGTACATAAACAAACAAGGAGGGACTCACTCATACCCCTTGTGCAGATTAACCATGACTCTTTGGAATCTAGCTCTGGAAAGACAAATAGAACTCCAGGCTCAGTACCTACCAGGAATGGAAAACACACTGGCAGACACTCTGAGCAGGCATATGACAGACCCTCACGAATGGAGGCTACATCCAGACGTATTCACAGAGATTGTTCAAGCATGGGAAGGCCAGACATAGACCTTTTCGCCTCCCACAAAATCATCAATTAAAAAGTTCTGCTCAAGGACCTTCCACCCAAAGGCTTGGAAAATGGACGCCTTTCATTCACATGGACAACTTGGTCAGTTTATGCATTCCCACCACTACCTCTGCTGCCCAAGGTGCTTCTGAAAGCAAGAACAGACAAGCCAAGGATGATACTGATTGCTCCAGATTGGCCGAGACAACATTGGTATCCACTATTGAGGAACCTAACACACACTCCTCCGTGGCCCCTGCCTCTAACACCTCTCCTGCTGACGCAGAACAATTTCAAAACTCTTCACAGTCAGCTGAAAACTCTCAGTCTAGCTGCATGGAAAATCCCTTAACTTCACATCAGGCACTACTCTCCAAAGAAGTGCAGGATGTCATTTTGGAGGCTAGAAGACCATCTACAAGAAAAGCTTACTCCGCAAAATGGAAGCGGTTTTGCTGTTGGAATGAAGAAAGAGGACAGGATCCTAGAAAATTAAACCTGCCTCAGATATTACAGTACCTGACTGAACTTTTGAACAAGGGACTTTCCTTTTCCTCAATCAAGATACATGCCTCAGCAATATCTGCAGAATTCAACATGGATCCTCCTTTATTCTCACACCCTCTACTACGACAGTTCCTCAGAGGGGCTAAGAACATAAGGCCTCCAAGGAAACAGCCAGTACCAGCTTGGGACCTTAACTATGTACTGGAAAAATTGACATTGCCTCCTTTGAACCAGCTGCTTCAGCAGAATTACAATATTTGTCCTGAAAACAGCTTTTCTACTGGCCATCACTTCAGCTCGTAGGGTTTCTGAGTTACAGGCCCTCATGGCGGTGCAGCCATTCCTAATATTCCATCAGGACAGGGTTTCCTATGCATTAACCCTCCTTTATGCCTAAAGTAGTTTCTAGAGTAGCCCTAAACCAGGCCATCCACCTTCCCACCTTCTACTCTAATCCTCAAAACAAAGGGGAAAGGCTGCTTCATTCCTTAGATATCCACAGGCAGCTACGTTACTACTTGGACAGATCCAAGTCTTTCAGAAAAACAGATCAACTCCTAGTTTCCTATGCAGTGGGGGGTCAAGGGAAACCTGTAACTAAACAGACCATTTCCAAGTGGATTGGTCACTGCATACGCTTTTGTTATTCCCATCATGGAAAGCCTGCACCTACTGGTATCAGATCTCACTCCACTAGGGCCACAGCCACCTCTACAGCCTTCCTCAGAGGAGTGCCTACTAAAGAGATCTTGGAGGCAGCCACTTGGAGTTCTGTTCATACTTTCACAAAGCATTACCATCTGCCTCTATACTCCAGAACTAGAGCAGGCTTTGCCACTGCAGTTTTGCAGGGCATTCTAGCTCAACCCAGTTCCATTTAGTACCTACCACCCTATACATAGCTTTGGGATTCTACCCATATGTAACTACTGCAGCTGTAATGCACGATGAACATAGTACAGTTTTGTACCTACCATAAATGTAGATGTTCGAGGGCTATTACAGCTGCAGTACAGGTTTCCCACCCTCCTTCCCCTCTTGCTAAGACCTGGAGGTTTGAATGCCTATTCATACCTGCTGACTGGGTTATCCTACTATGTTTTATTTGCTTACATTTGTGTATTACACTAATTTTTGTATTGCCTTCCTTTTGGGGGCACCTGACATCTGGGGCAAGAAAGACTGAAGAAGATGGCGTCGGCTGTGTCCTTTATACTCAAGCCTTCCTGACGTCAGAAGAGTACGCGACAACAACCGACGCCGGACCAAGACTTTGGAATTCGGCCGACCGAGGGACCGCCTGCCGGCTGAAAACCCATATGTAACTACTGCAGCTGTAATAGCCCTCGAACATCTACATTTATGGTAGGTACAAAACTGTACTTTTTCCTGGGGATGTGCTTGGACACTTCCTTGAGCAGGGCCTTCCTTCCCTAGCACAAAATAACCCATTTGAACTAGTACTTTCAAGATATTTTAAAACAGAGAGAGATTGCTTCTAATGGGCTTTGTGGCATCTTGTATTATGTTTCCCCTAGGGTAACAGAGCAAGAATTCCAGTGGTACCTAACAAATGGATGGTGTCAGCATACCTATCCCGTAGAAAGCAAAATCCCACTTCAATGCATCAAGGGGGTTATCTTATGGTGAATTTAGCAGTGTGCCTAGTTGGGCAATGCCCTTCAGGGCACCACTGCCTATGATGAAGCTACTCCTAGACCTGGCATGGGGGCCCCATTTGGTAGCCCTTCACATAGAAAGTACATGGGAGGATGAAGTGGTCAAAAACTATGTTAACATAAAAGAGAAATGTCTGTCCTATTTGATCTGAAAGCCATTACTCCCACCCTACAGCAGGGGGGTTCTACAGGTGAGGATAGACAGTACAGTTATGGTACGTAAACAAGCAAGGGTGCAAGACAACATTAGCTCCCTTTTTGCATTCTTTGGTACAATAATACAGTTAATTATGAGAAAATTAGAGGGTAAAATTAAAGTTTATTTGCTAAGTTGTGTTTGAACAGAGGAATCAGGCAGGAGTGTCCTCTTTCCCCTTTGTTTTATACTTGGAGCCATTTGCAAGGAAAATAGGGCACTCTGAAATTTAAGGATATAATTAATATGGTAATCAAGAAAAGAGGCTTTATTTGCATATTATATTATTTTGTATTTGATAAATCCAGACAAAGACATCTTCATGTTGTGGAACATTTTGAGTCTGTTTCCAAGTTTTTTTCATGCTATATAGTTAAAAATTAAACAAAAATTATAGCTGTAAGTTATGTACCCCCCACAAATTGGTTCAGCAGTACCCATCTTTATGGGGACACAAGATGAAGTATTTAGGAGTATGGGTTAAAAAGGCTTCTGCTATGGTAGCCAAGGATATGAGCAAAGAGACTAAAAATATGATACAAAAAGTGAAAACGTGGATGCACTTGTTTATGGATGGTAAGGTGCAAGCAGTGAAAAATGTTTTGCGTCCCTTTAGTTTATTTGCAAATCACGTTTTGTATACAAAGATCTGGCTTATTTTTATCACCTAGAGAAGTTGTGGACAATAGTAGAGTTGAAGAAACTTGATCTGGGAGGGGAAGAGGACAAGAGTTAAGTAGGATAGATTTATCCTCTCAATAGAACAAGGTTGTTTCAGGATTACCTAATTTGAAGGAATATTTTAGAGCTACGCGTTAAGGCCGATATAAATAACACAAGCAGAAGGTTATAATTCATAGTGGAAACGGATGGTGAAGCTGGTGTTGGGGGTTCAAGAAATAAGGAGAGAGTGGGATTTTGGATGCAAATAATTAAGGAGACTAATCATCATGCAGAATAATCTATTCAGAAAGTATTCTACAAACTAAGCCAACACAGGAATGGAGAAGGAAAATTTTGACCGTAGGGATAACTGCAGGGAGGGGTACAGAAAATAGGTAATCAAGGTCGGAAATTTACTGAAGCAAATTGACAAAGGAACCAAAGTATTTGGAGCAAGTAACTAGAGGGGAAGGTAATAAGAGCGGGATGAGACCAAGAAAAAGTTTGAACTGCAAGTTAGAGACTGCCCCCTACCAGGGATTGAAATTATAGTATAGGCAAAGGGAAAGAGAAAGTTAGGGGAGTCCCAAGTGGAAAATAAAAATCTGTTGTTGTAGAGTTTTTGGTTAAGTCTAGTACAGTTGCCGCTGTTAGAGGGATAATTAATAGGGCATATTAAATATCGCTCGATAGCTATAAGACCCAATCAAAATAATTTGGAAAAGATTAGACACTCAAGGGTTAAGCTCCTTCCATGGCTCTTGGGAATTCTGGTCTCCATATGGAGGCATGGGCTCAAATCCCACTTCTGACAATTTTTTGGCATCTGTTCCAGACAAAGGGGTACAGGGTTTGATTTTCACATGGGGTAATTAACTAGGCTGAAAATTATCCACAAGTACTAATCTATGAACCTAAGAGAGACTGAAAAAGCAGTTTACAAGGATTTAATGGAAGGACACGTATAGCTCACAGATATGAGTCTAAGTCCAGAAGGTTTAAGAGTTTTGCTTGGAAGTATTTGCATAGCTATTTTATACCCCAAGTAGAGTTTAAGGGTATGTAACAATTGTTGGAGCTGTGATGAGGAAGAAGAAGGCAAATGGGAATATGTTTGTTGGGAGTGTAATGAGTTGGCAAATTTTAGAAATTCCTACAGAGTACTCTATCCGAATCTTTTTGAGAGTGAATAGCTGTAAATAAGGTAATGTTTCTTTTGGGCTTGGACACACAATCTGAATTACTTAGGCATAGTAAGGCCTTAGTCACATTTACTTCTGTTGGCTGCCGAAAAGCAAAATACTAGAAAATTTAAACCAACTGTATTTGAAATAGTGAATATTGTAAAAGAAGTGGATGGTGGGGTCTTTGGAAATGGGTGTGAGCAAATTACATAGAAATAAATAGAATTTGTGAGAACAGTATATGCAGAATAATGTTCAGGAGAATGAGTAACTTTTAAGGGAAGGCAGGAATTAAGCAATTTATGCAATGTTGGACTGAGCCGCGGTGGTGCAGCGGTTAGTGTTGTCGCCTCACAGCAAGAGGTTCACTCGTTCAATTCTTGGCTGGAGCACCTTCTTTGTGGAGTCTGCATGTCCTCCCAATGGTCGAGTGACATATAAAGACATGCAGGTAGGTGCATGCGTGAATGGGTGTGCCTTCTTTGAAGGTTGGGCATTGAGCTGGCAACTCGGAACCTTAAAAATCCACTGCCAAGCTTTAGCAGACCGGAGTTCCACTGTGGCGACCCCTAACTGGGAAAAGCCGAACGACATTACTATGTAATGTTGGATTGAATGACATTTGTTTATGAAGAAAGTAGACTTGCATGTAATACATTGTAAATGAAAAAAATGTTAATCTGGTTTGCTTTCTATTAATATGTGTGTACCTTTGTTTTAACTGATGACATAGTAAAGGTGTTTAAAAACAAAGGCAACGCTGGCTTCTCTCTCTGGGGCAGCATAACAAGAAAATGTGCATAGTGCAGTTTCAGTGTGGAGACCACCTGATTCAAAAGTAGTGGTTCCCTGCTGCTCCAAGACCTGACACTCTGGCTGACAGCTTGAATCATCTTTCTTTGATTCCTGGCCAGTGCATTATTCTGAGGATGTGCCAAGTATAATGGAGGAGGCAGGGAAATGTAATACAACAAACAAAAAAAATCATACCTAGCTAAATGGAAATGATTCTCCTTTGGTGCCACTCCAAGGACTTGGACATAAAAAGCATTAAATTGACTATGGTCCTGGAATGTCTGTTGGACCTTTTCAAATATGGTTTAGCTTTAATCTCGATAAGTTATTTCAGCCTGTCTTTATGGACCTCCTTGTATTTCAAACTTTCAGTCAAACAGTCCTTCAAGGAGGCATTCACATCAGGCCACCACTAAGAAAAGTGCTACACTGTGGGATCTCATCTGTGTACTATAAAAGCCTAACATGGGTCCTTTTGAACCAGCTACTTCTAACCGTCTTGGAAGGCACGATTTTGGTGGCTATTACCTTGTCTGAAATATTTCTGCACTTATAAGCCTTGATGCACTAGTCTTTCACCAGACAGAGTACCGTTGTTTTGGCCACTTTTATGCCTAAGGTGATATCAGAAATTACTTGAAATCAGGCTAAAGCCTCAAAATTCAGGCGACAGGACCCTGCATTCCATTGGCATGCTAGACAAATGTGTACTACAATCACAGAACAAGGTAATTCTGAAAGTCTGATCAGCTGATTTTCTCTTTTGAGGAAGAGTATAGTGGGTAGGCCAGTTAACTGTGGGTAATGCATTGCATTTCATTTTTATCTACACCATGATGCTGGAGAAAGTGGGGGTTACTACTCAGACTATACAAGATGCAATTCGTTGGTAATCTGTCCAGTTCTCCAGCACTAGAACCTGGAATCGGGATTTTGTGGTTAGGTCAGGGTTTACGTTTGCCATCCTTCAAGTAACTTTTTCATCCTTCCTAGAATACAGGGCATTGAGAATCTTCCCAAATGTGTGAACTGCAGCAGTGAATGTTGGGAAAATAGTACAGTTGTGTTAAGAGTGCACTGTAAATGTAGATGTTAAGGTTGGTTCACTGTTGCAGGTACCTTCCATCCTACCCCCCCCCCCCCCCCAATATATGTTGTATTTCTCGACAGGTTTGAATATTGCCCTTCGGGTTTGATGGCTCCCTATTCACATTACCTGCCTTTTTTTCTCACTTCCCACTGGGCCCCCATCCCCCTTTGTCTGCCTATCCACTGGAGACTGGGATTGGTGAGCCTCAGGGGTGAATCTGTAGCAGCTGGGTCTGTACCATCTGATCCACAAGGTTTCCAGCCCCAGGGTCTTTCACATATCCTTTTTGTGGGGCAAGAATGATTTGAAGATGATGTCCTCTGATGCCCCATTTATACCAGTGATGTCCTTTTACCCTTAATGGGAGTGCATCAGCTGAAGCCCTGGGAAAGGCTCAAACTGTGAAAGGTGGGCCGGGGACATGCTACTTGCAGGCAGGGTATACCATATGTGAAAACTGCAGTAGTGAATCTACTCAAACATTTGCATTTTTGGTAAGCTCATAAGATAACTGAACTGAACTTTCTTGTTCCATACTTGCATACACTCAGACAGCAGCGCAAGCCAGTCTTTTAAGAATCTAATGTCTTAATTGTTATAGTACTCAATAGCTAGTGATTTTAAAAGTGTGTGTGTAAATGTGTGTGTGTGTGTGTGTGTGTGTATATATATATATATATATATATATATATATATATATATATATATATATATATAAAACATTGTATTTTACTGATTTTGCCTTCATAGGCTTTTTCTTGGTTCCTTTGTCAAAAACTCACAAAGGTATCCTTATTTTTGTTCTGCTAACTGCTTAGATTTGAAAGAATTTTTCCCAAAGTTGCATGG